>NC_080112.1:61869597-61932097 GCF_950005125.1 Chionomys nivalis
ACTTCATAAGAATTGACCAGATAGCTTGAAACTTTAACTGCCTGATGACCAAAGTCACGGCCCTTCAGTCATGGCCCTTCTCTTTCCAACTCTGTCTCTTTCTTAAAATTTAAGGTTTGTTCAGAGGAGGTAATAGGGGATAGCATTCCACTTTATTTAGCTACTTTAATATTGGCATCTGTTCTCCACTACAATTAATATCAAGGTTCCTTAGTAATGAAGGCTGGGGGCTTTTGGAAATAGGTGGCCTCAGTGAAGCCATTGATAAATTCAAGTCTAGGTGAACTTAATTTGGATGTAGCAAACTGCTAAAGAAAGTGGCTGTCCCTTGAAAGACATGTCTCTCCCTTAGGATTCTTCTTTTGTAAGCCTGGCCAAGCATTGACATATTGACTGACTCCCAAAATGAGGGGTTATTTACTTCAAGCAATAAGATATTTGACATTTTATGATTCACATTTCTCATTATAGAACAAAGATTAACAAACTATGATTTCGTCAAAAAAAGTTTTATTGAAATACACCATACTCATTATGTTTATTTTGTCTATAGTTACAATGGTGACAATGAACAACTGTAATGAGACTACCTGGTCATGAAAGCTGGAGATTTCACCAACAGACCCTATATACAAAAAGTCTACCAGTCTCTGGTAAAGAAGGTTCATAGGATATAACTCCTAGCTCAATGTAGCATTGTGTGCATAAAGATCCTGCTGCTCAGAAGGCTGAGGTGGGAGGATCTCATGATGGAGCTCAAAACCACCCTAGCAACACAGCCAGACCCTGCCTCAAAAACAAACATCACCTCTAACAAAACAAACCAAACAGAAAACCCCTGAAAAAACAGACTATTTTTTTAAAAATCATAACAATAATTTTATAAGCTAGAAAGAATCACTAGATTCATACAGGAAACAAGACCAAAGAGGCTTTCTGTAAGGCTAAACTTTTAGTTTATCCTTATCCTTTCTCTAAATCCTCTTTGTAAAGGGACAAAAAGAGAAACCTTTTAATGTACTGTTGGCTACTTTTTTCCCTTGACAGGATTTCACTAGATAACTCAGCCCAGCCTCAAACTCATGATCCTCCTGCAATGGCCTCTCAAACCCTGGGATTATATGCTTACAAGCACTGGCCACCTTGACCAGCCCCTATGATACATCTAAAAACAAGTAAACAAACAACAAAACCCCTCCAAATGTCACAAAGGTCTCCTAAGCATACCCACACAAGATTGTTTTGATTTGGGTAACTGAAAGCGTTTAGAATGTCATTTAGTGTTAATGTAGCATGCTAGAGTAAACACACTCATCTTTTCTGTGGGTGTAAAATGGTGGTGTGGTAGGCCGTATAATGTAAAATTTTTTTGCTTTATATGTGTTTAAATTTTCTCTAATAAAAACTCTAATCCTTCAGGTTGTTCTTTGGTTGCTATTAGGCAAAGGTTAAAGAGTATGGAGATAGAGATAGACTACATTAGGAAAGGTCGTGTTTTACATTCCATACTCTTCTCAAAGAAATGTATAACCCTTACAGTAAAGCTTAAGCCTTTCAGCTGCTGTTTAGAAAGAGGCTTCTGTCAAGGCACTCTTCTGATAGAGTACGTAAGTGCTCAGAGAGACTCAACATCCCTATATTGCTGTGCATTTTCACTCTTATCATCCTTAACATATTTATTGCTTTTTGTTCTTGTGTGCTTGGGATTGAACACAGGACTTCCCACACTAGCTGAGCTATATCCCTAGTCCAAAGCTAAGTATAAACTGGATCTTATTGATTTGCAAATTGCTGCCATCCATTTAAAGCTGTGTCACATTTGTGACTCAATGATTAAAAGGAGAGCACTGTGTGTCTCACACTGTACAGTTCTTGATTAAGTTATAAAATTCTCTGAAGCCTAGGTTTGACCTTGTTAAACAGTCTCTAGGCTTCATTTTGCAGATGGGAGCATGGAACTTCAACAGAGATAGTAGTAGAGGGTGTGTAGAGATGCATAAGCCATAATTCCAAAGAAGAGGGAAAGTTAGGTACTGAGGGGCCTAACTGATTTCACACATGTATGCCACCACACAGGCAATCTTTGCTCACTGATAGGATGAGCTGTACAAAGGGCTTACTTAGATGGTATACGTGAATGACGTTCACTATAGTTATGAATAGTAAAAGTATCACATCATCACATTCTTTTATCTGGTATATGTGCACTCATGTGCATGTGTGTTAGACATTATTGACACTCCATGATACTGACCATGGAGTTATTCTATTCCTATTTCCATCATGAAGTGACCAAATATTTAGTGTTCTGAGTGTCCTGCATAATTTGTCATATGGTTAGGAGGGAAACTTAAAAAAAAAAAAAACAATATGCAACTAACATGTATCTAACATCTAACCTGTATTTCTCACAGGTTAGCACTTGAATTGGAGAGAAACAGCCATAGGTAAGTAAATATATCATTCTTTAACACACAGAAGCTTGAACTGTTGCTTTATCCAAGAAATATTTGCTGAATGTCTATTACATGTCAGATACTGTTCTAAGACCTGGGAACACAGGAATGGACAAACACACACACACACCCGGCCTGCCTCCACGGGGCTTAATGTCTGATGTCCCTACACACATGACTGAGACAGAAAAATTTGCAAGCCACCACATGAGCATAAAGAGACATATTCTTGACAAGAAATGCAGTTCAGAAGACTGAGTTGCTTTTATTATCACTGTAATGCAGCCAATAAATCATTAATTATTTATAGCAGACATTAGAGCTATTTGTGTAATTTTAAAGTCTAAATTCTGAAGAATTGAAGTAGGCTTCAAGAATGTTACTGCCATCCTCTAAATAGCTCATCTATTGGCCTAAAATATGACTCTCTCCAAAATACATCAAATACAACATCCACAGCTGCCATCTGTCCCATGGCCATTGTAGACATCCCTTTCATTCACAAGCAAAGCCAGCAAGAGGGGGAGGGGACTTGAGATAGAGAAAGGATAAATTCCACTTGTGCGATTAAAAAAAAAAAAGGTAGAATAGTGAACCCAGTGGTTGAAAAGTGAAGATAAAAAGAAGAAAACAGTAATCTTGCTATAGAAACCAGAGAATTATGTTCCTGCTCTCCCCCTACTTTTTTTTTTTTTTGCTTTCACACTGTACAAACTCTAGCACCCTGAACAACTCGCTCTCCTGCTATTTCCAGCACTTTAAAGAAACTTTTCAACATTTCTGCTTGACACATTTTTTCAACAGGGAGGTGAAGACAATAAGTAAACAGGTAGTGAAGGGCTATTTAGAGAGCTGGTCAGTCACAGTAATAATAAAGGGGAAAACCCCCACCCGAACAGAATATCCATCCTATGCGCGGCAGCCACTGACGGCACATGACCTCTGACAAACAGTTTTCAGAGTAATTTTAATGCTACTCTGGATTTAACTTGACTAACTGGTAGCAATTGAGCACATCTTTTTTTCTTTCTTTCTTTTTTTTGTGGCAGCAGTTATCTAAAATGCTACAATAACAGCATCAAAAGTAGAATGGTGGAAGATTGGTTTTCCATTGTGCTGCTGAACTGGCATAATGCCCACTTTAAAAGCAATTCGCTGCTCATCACTGAAATCTGGCAGACACGACACTAAATGCCTTGAGGGAAAAAAGGGACTTGAGAAGGGGGAACCTACTCCAACCACCACGCAAAGGGGGGGGGGAGAGAAAGAGTTCCACAGATGAGGAATCTGGGTGAGAAGAGAAAATTGTCAAATAAAAAGTTTATAGCATTGCATGCAGACTCCCAACAGGCTTACTTAATTTGCTAGAAGATTTTGTCTACAGGTCTGCATTGGTAACAGCAGAACAAAACAAAAGCAAAATATATATTTATGTCTGTCTATTGTTCTGATGAAGCAAAAACCCAGTGAGTTCCATCAATCATATGTCAAACACGTCTTCCCCGTTTTATTTACCACCAAATATAATGAGTAAATATGTGATAATAAAACTCTTCTTTTTACATGGACATATACAATTTTTCCTCCTGCTAAATACAGGTAATGATTTAGGAAGCTTTCAAAATGTCTTTTTACTGTCAATAAAACTAATTCTATTCCTATTTTCACATGGAAAAAAAGGCTTTACAAATGAAAATTCAAATTAAAATTCTGATTATAGTGTAGTGTGACAACACCTGTATTTATAATTTTACTGTCAGCTAGCTTGTAGTGTTTAACAATAGCTCGAAGTAGAAAGTAATTGGAATTTGTCTGTAACATGCCAGATGACGGTATTGGGAACTTTGCTACGCTACAGCAAACTCGGTTTGATGGCAAAATAACCTCATGGAGATTTCTACAACTCAGAGGTTGCTGGGGTGTGTGTGTAGGTGTCCCCTTCCTAGATTGGAGGATAAGAGTTTGTATTTGATGAGAAAACACTGCTCTGATCCTGACTCACGCTCCAAGCCCCTTACCTACTCTGCAGTCTCTCCCACAGTGCAGATGCACTTTAGGTCCTACATTTACTGAGAAAAAGAAAGACAAGGTAAGTAAACAACACCAACGATATACTGTTTTGTGGAATCAAACCAGTAAGGCATTTTAACCATAAACCCAGAAGCAAGAGGGATGGAGAGGGAAGCAAACATCCTTGAGGATAGAAGAGCAATGAGGTAGGGAAGGATAAAATGTTGACAAAAGCAAAAGGCACAGGCTGGTTACTTGTCATCTGTCTAAGACTGCAGAGCCAGGAGCACTAGAGGTGTTTATTGTAATCACTGGTTTTTCAGTAACCACTGATAAATAACATAGGTCCCCTCACAGATGCCTAAGATTTGCTATTTATCAAACGATTAAGAGAAAATGTACACAACCCACCAATAATTTTACTGAGGCAATATGGAAAAAATTATTTAAAGCAGTGTTCTGCTGTCAACTTGAATCTTTCAAAACTTATAAACACACGTTAATCTCCACACACAACTTGCCTTACTCTAGTCTACAAGTGAAAAGCCCATCTTTTTCATTATCCTAAAGACAGAAAAAAAAGAGCCACATACAAAAGAAAAGCAGAATGACAGTGATGTTTTAGTTTACACTAGATATGGCAACACACACAAACTGTCAAAACTATGGAATGAAAAAAGCTGTTATCAAGCAACTGTCAAGAGAGTCCTCTGAGATTTGGAAATCTTGTGTTTATTGTAACTACTGCACATTACACAAAGAAAGAAACATCCCTCTCCTTGCTCTTGCTGCTAAATATCATGCAAGAGAACACAGGCTTCTCCCTTAGTATTTAGATTAATTTTTCTTCCCTGTATAATCCTGTGCTTGACAGAAACTCCCCTCCTCCTAAGGTGTCTACAGTGTGGTCAGGGTTCAGAGAGAAACTTGAAGTTCTATCAAACATTATTTCATTTCAAAAACCATCACCACCTCATTTCATGTTGTTAACTGGTTGTCTATCCTGTAAGAGTGGAATCTCTTAACATCAAAATGCATAGTCTTCACTTGAATGATTTTCTGACTTAGTTCTACAAAGGGAAATACAGAGTTGAAAAGGCATCCACACTTACAGTAAAATGATTTTAATTTGCGACTCCCTTTCCATTTCCCTATTAATGGATATAACAGAGAAACCTGAATTCCTAAAGGAAAATTACCATCTAATAGGGAAAGAAATGGGAAAAAATGCAGGGTCAAGATCTCTTTTCATAGTGCATGGTATTAGTGGGGTGTAGCTCATTTTCCCATTCCAAACTCAAGAGGCAAAATGTCCCTTGTAATCTCACCCAACTTGGTACGTTTTATTCTACTTGCCAAAGTGGCTTTTCACCTAACCAGAGGCAGCACCACTCCCAGTATGACTCTTCTTGTTCCAGGGTCCTGTGGCCCTGCTTAGCCATATGACAATACCTGGGTAATAGCAGCAGTTGCCCCTTGATTAATATAAGTGAAAGCATTCTTAAGCTGTTTTCACTTTTATTTTCCATATTTCCTTTACATGCAGGATGTACACTTTGTAAACAAGTGGATAGCAAAATCCTTACTGTAGCATAACTGCCTGATGTATGGGTCAAATCAAATCAAGATGCATTCTGTTAAAAAAAGAAAGGCTGTTTGCAAAAGATGAGCTGATATATAAAACAAGAGTCATAATTTGGGACCAAACAGATTTGACTGAATCTGCTTCTTGCCATTTTGCCAGCATGTTTCTTTGTATAGACGTTGTAACTTCAGTGCTTTAATGGCACATGTATCTTCTCAGTGATACAGGAAAGAAGGAGTCAACATGTTTTACGTGGGTCTCAGTTCTAAACAGGTTCTAATGGTTATCCAATGCTTAGAACATACTTATTTTAGGGCTTTAGCAACCTGGTATGACTCAGTCTAAAATAAAGTAAGCCAGTCAATGTGTAATCTATGGTAAAAATGGCCTAACGGGCTGGAGAGATGGCTTAGTGGTTAAGAGCACTGACTGCTCTTCCAGAGAACCCGGGTTC
This sequence comes from Chionomys nivalis, assembly GCF_950005125.1. NCBI lineage: Eukaryota > Metazoa > Chordata > Mammalia > Rodentia > Cricetidae > Chionomys > Chionomys nivalis. The sequence goes on from NC_080112.1 coordinate 61,876,103, forward strand.
AATTCCCGGCACCCACATGGCAGCTCACAACTGTCTGACGACCCAGTTGCAGGGGATCTGATACCTTCACACCAATGTACATAAAATTAAAGTTAAATAAACCATAAAAAATGGCCTAACAGCAATGTCATTTTTTTAAAAAGTTAAGGTGACTAATAACCAAAATCTAAGTTCTTCTAAAACAGCTAAATCTTTTGTGGCTTTTAATAATCAGCAAGTTATTATTAATATTAAATCTTAATTAAAGTAAAGCACTGGCATGTTTTATCCCTTGTATTTCTTACAATTTTATGTTAAGTGACCAATCTACATTAATTTCATGCAATGAAAATCATGTTGTATGCAATTAACTCAACACCTACCAGTTCTTTCGTAAACAGTTCAAAATTTTTCAGGATGCGCTGGCGAGATGGCTTAGAGGTTAAGACTGCTGGCTGTTCTTCCAGAAGACCCAAGTTTGATTCCTATCACCCATATGGGAATCTAGAACTAGTCCTCCATGGGCACCAGGCATGCATATGTTGCACAAATATACATGCAGGCAAAAAACTTCATACACATAAAAAATTAACATCCAGAAGATGGCACAGCACGGAGCCTTGTGACAGAAGTTTGATTCCTGGAACCCATGTAAAAAGTGGTGTCATGCATCTGTAACTCTAGTACCCTACTTTGAAATAGAATGCAGAGAAGTTGCAGATCGGCTAACCTGGTGACAAACAGCAAGGGAGACCCGACTTCAACAAGGTAAAAGGAGAGAAGTGATTTCTAGAAATTGTCATTCCTGGCTTCTACATATGCACCATGGCATGTATGTATTCATCTTCCCCAACAAACAACAATGAAATTTCCCTCCATCAAGTATAGTGGTGCATATCTATAATCTCAGCATTCAAGAGATTGAGGCTGGGTGTGGGAAGATGTAGACTGGAGGCCAACCTTGGGTACACAGCAAGACTCTGCCTCAAAAAAAAAAAAAATAACTTCCTCATGTATTCCCAAAAATAAAGGAAAAAAAACCCACCCACAGCCTGGTGTAATTTTACTCATATTCACAGAAGGATTACCGTCTGAGGTCAATCTTGACTATACGGTGGGTTTGAAGCTGTCCTGGGCTACATAGCAAGACCCCTTTATCAAAACACCAAAAATAAAATTTCCTCACAATGTACCAAATTTCAGTGGGTTTCATGTGATAAAGAGCTATACCTTGGTGAAATTATGACAAGTGGTCCACTAAAGTTTAGAGACTTCTGTAACACATTTGGGGGCATCACTTTGAGTTACTCTAAAATGTACAAAGTAGTAGCATTATGTATATTGTAGTTAAGTTTAAAATGTGCTCTAGACCAGACTGGGCTCAAATTCTGACTCTGCCATTAATTTTCTAGGTGGCTTCGGGCAGGCTCTTTAATCTCTCTGTACCTCCAGTTCTTTATTTATAATGGAGGAACAACGATATTGAATTCTTAGGTCTGCTGAAAGTTAAAGAAGATAAAACATGGGCCATAATTAGAACAGTGTCTAATGTTTCATAAATTTTAACTATTATTATAAGCATACTCATTATTTTACAGTTTGAATCAAGGGTTTCATGTACAATCTAATGAAAAAGAAAAAAAGGGTACAAAACTACTTCCCATTAGATTTGACTTGGGAGGAATATATGAACAAAGACCCCTACAAATCTTCTATAGAAATATTTTGAGGCCTTTGGAGTATATGAACATTAAAATGATAATAGAGACAGCCTACACTAAAAACTTCAATTTCTGGTTGAAGGAAGCACACTAAATACACATATTTAGCTCTGCAAATGCCTAAATATTCACCAAAATTATACTAAGAAACTTTTTTGGTTTTTTGAGATAAGGCTTCTCTGTGTAACAGTCCTGACTTTCCTGGAACTCATTCTATAGACAAGGTTGGCCTCGAACACAGAGGTCTGCTTGCTTCTGCCTCCTGAGTGCTGGAATTATAGGTGTGCGCCACCACTGCCCAACCTACTATAAGGGATTTTTAAAGGCACAATAAACTCCAAAGAGGAGTGAGAATACCAACAGCAACACCCAGTAGAAGGATGCATGGTAACTTTTACAGCAAATCTCACCAGAATTTGAAGCTTGCAGAAGAGATAGCTGGAAGGGGGCTTATCTTATCCCAGAAATTTTCAGGGCTTGTAGAGTGGTGAAGACTGGTTGTAAGCATGACCAAAGTCAGACGCTGGATCTTCACTTCCATACTGTTAGAGTCTGAACCAAGGGTTCATTAAGCAACTCTGTCAAAACTGCATTTGAAAGCCTGAGCTCTCAACTCCATCCCGTTCCCCGAATGCCAGTAACAGGCTATTCTTTTCTGGTGAATTTGACCAGCTCATGAAAAGAGACCCCAAGTTACTGAAAATTACAGTCCTGATGTGTATCAGGAACAAGCAAAGCTTGTTATAAATAAAAGGCACCGAGATCATTGGCTAAGGTGATTCATGTTTGTAATCCTAACATTTGATGACAGACAGGAGGATCAAGAGTTTTAGGTTAGTGCTCGCTTCGGCAGCACATATCCTAAAATTGCAACGATACAGAGAAGATTAGCATGGCCCTGCGCAAGGATGACACGCAAATTCGTGAAGCGTTCCATATTTTTAGATTTGTAAATTGTAAATATTTCCTTCTGTTTTGAAGTCTGTCTTCTGTTCCTGTTACTGTCCCTTGAGCTATGCAAATGTTTTATTTAATTATAATCTTATTTGTCAAGAATTTCCATTTCTGGTCTAGAATTTCCAGTTTTTATTACAAATCTTACTTTTTAAACAAAAAAAAAGAGTTTTAGGTTAACCTTGGCTACACATTTGAGGCCAGCCTTATCTACATGGAACCCTGTTTCAAAAAACAACAAAAATGGGGAGAGGTAGGGAGGGGAGCAGATAAAAATGTAGAGCTCAATAAAAATCAATAAAAACAAAACAACAACAAAAATAATTAGGTTACTTTTGTAAAAGGCCTATAATTCCAGCATTTAGGAGGTGTGGACAGGAAGATCAGGAGCACCGGACTGAAATCTCAAGGTTCAACTTAGGAGCAGAAGGAGAGAGATCACGAGCAAGGAACTCAGGACCGCGAGGGGTGCACCCACACACTGAGACAATGGGGATGTTCTATCGGGAACTCACCAAGGCCAGCTGGCCGGGGTCTGAAAAAGCATGGGATAAAACCGGACTCGCTGAACATAGCAGACAATGAGGACTACTGAGAACTCAAGAACAATGGCACTGGGTTTTTGATCCTACTGCACGTACTGGCTTTGTGGGAGCCTAGGCAGTTTGGATGCTCACCTTACTAGACCTGGATGGAGGTGGGAGGTCCTTGGACTTCCCACAGGACAGGGAACCCTGATTGCTCTTTGGGCTGACGAGGGAGGGGGACTTGATGGGGGAGGGGGAGGGAAATGGGAGGCGGTGGCAGGGAGGAGGCAGAAATCTTTAATAAATAAATAAATAAAAAATTAAACACCTCACCCCCCCCCCCAAAAAAAAAAAACCAAAAAAAACCTCGGTAGATCATCCAGGTAGAAGAAGGCAGGCGCCCAAGTGCGGTGAGGGAACAGCCCAGCAGCCGATCCTCACAGTCTGAACAAGCTTTCAGAATTCATGTGGTGCCATTTTTGCTTTGTTTTTGCTATTTTGCCTATTGTTTGTTTGTTTTCCAGTGCTGGATTTGAGCCTAGGACTTTGCTGGGTATGGTCAGAGATTTTCAGTCACTCTTCATCTCCTGTGGTCTTGCAAAATCACCTGCGTGGCTTAAAACACGTAGACCAAGGTGCTGGCCCCCGGTCTTACTTCCAGGTCTTAAAACAGTTTCCCTATTCCAAAAGCTCAAGTCTACTAGAATTATAGTAGAGACACAGGGTTAAAAACAGTTGTCCATAGGCATCAGAGTAGATGAAAGACAATTCAAGACAAAGTTCCCCAAACTTCATTTGCCATGTATTCTTTCTCAGGGAGCTACTGAAAACATCCTTTATCACTCTCCAAGAGAAAGTAAACAAAAAGAACAACACAGCATCTAGGATATAAGGCCTTCAAAATAAGTGCTGCATGAAGGAAATGCCCAGACAGTGGTAATAGATCTCCAGGTGAACAGTTAGGCATGAGGCCATGAAGGTGATCAGCTCACAAGTACCAGCTATGTGTCAATTGGATTAAGGGCAAGGTTAAAAAGGGTGGGAAAGAATTGGTATATGGCTACTAACCCGCCAGAACTGGGCCATATCTGAATGAGGAAGATAAGTATGGGCTTTTAAGTCCTGCAGGGTACGGATAGGTAGAAACGACTGCACAATGCATTTTGTTTCTGTTAGAGATAAAGAGGAAAATACCGAAAGGAACAGCAGCAGGATTTACAGGTGGTTGCTTTTGAAGATAGGAAAAAGATTTTTCTAAATAGCCGTACTTAACTTTTTAAAAAATTTCATACAATATATTCTGACGATGGTTTGCCCTCCCACAACTCCCCTCAGATCATTCCCATCTCCCCGCCCATCCATCTCCACTTCCTTTCTTTATTAAGTTACTCATTTGTCTATACATTCTTTTAGGTATTGAGACAGGGTCTCATGTATCTCAGGTGGCCATCCCATTTACTATGTAGTAAGGATGACTTTGAATTTATGACTTTCTGGGAGTACCTCCTGCTCTCTAAAGTTGTGGTTACAAGTGGGTTTCTTGGCACAGTTGTAGGTGAAGTTAAGAATTTAACTCAGGGCATTATGTATGCTAAGTACTTCATTGAAAAGTCAGGTATTATTATGATGTGCCTGCCTTTATATATGACTTGGTCTTTCCCTTTTATAGCTTTCAGTATCCTTTCTTTGTTCTGTTTGAGTATTATGTGATGTGGGGAGTTTCTTTTCTGCTCCTATTTTGGTATTTTGTATGCCTCTTGTACCTCAGATAGGCATTTCTTTCCTTTGATTTGGGAATTTTTCTATGATTTTTTGGAAAATATTTTTTGTGCTTTCTATACCTATGATTCATTGGTTTGGTCTTTTCATACTGTTCTAGAATTCCTGCATGTTCTACTGTTTATTTTTTAGATTTACTATTTTCTTTGGTTGAGTGATCCAGTTCCTTGACCTTGTCTTCAAGACCTGACAGTCTCTGTTCCACTTGATATAGTCTATTCCTTGACCTTGTCTTCAAGACCTGACAGTCTCTGCTCCACTTGATATAGTCTATTCCTTGACCTTGTCTTCAAGACCTGACAGTCTCTGCTCCACTTGATATAGTCTATTGGTGATGGTGTCCTCTCAGTTTTCTGTTTGACATCTTGAGTTTTCTTCAGCTTTTCTTTATTATCTTTACTAAATTCCATGTTCATATGCTGAAGAGTTTTCAGGATTTCATTCAACTGTTTGTGTCTTTGCAGTCCCCATTGAGGCATTTATTTCTAGCCCCTGTGAAGTCCTTGAACATATTTAGAGTAGCTATTTTGAACACACCATCTAATGCATCCGCTAAGTTGCATTACCCAGAAGAAATGGTAGAGGTGCTAATTTATGGAGGAGACATTTTCTTGGTTATTAATGTATTGCTTTTGTGGTGAGACCTAAACACTGGGAGTTATGGCGTTGGTGGTAGTTTTTTTTCTTTTTTGCTATGGATATCTGGTCTCACCTTGGTTGAGTATTTGGATCTGTGTTTGTTGTTACTCCAACTTGTTAGGTTGTGGACCAGCTGAATGGTGCTTGGGGTTTGATTTTGGAGCCAGTCTGTGTAGTCTAATATCAGCTAGAGATATATGCAACTTCTGGGCTCAACAACACTTTATTTTTTTTATAATTTATTTTTATTTAATGTTCATTCGTGTTTTGTTTGCCTATATACCTGTGTGAGGGAAGCCCTAGAACTGGAGTTACAGACAGGTGCTAGCTAACATGTGGGAGCTGGGAATTGAACCTGGGTCCTCTAGAAGAGCAATCAGTGCTATTTCTTGTCTGCTGAGCCATCTCTCCAGCTCCAAGAGCAGACTTTCTTTATTCTTAGAAGATTCCCACTGTTGATCTTTAGAAATCTGTGAAGGCCTTGCTAGGTTCTACATGTGGTTTTTGGCTTGCAGGGGCTAAGGTCATCGGCAGGCTATGGTCACAGTGGCAATGCTTTGTGGGAGTAGGGTACAGGATACTACACTGTCTTTATATGGAGGTGGGTGGAGTGGAGGTCTGACTGGGGATCCTTATCTGGGTTAAGGCCCTAATATACTCTGAGTTTCTACAGCATTTTGGGTAGTAGCCTGCCTCTGGGAGTGGGGTAAGACTCCCTCTGGGACTGAGGTTGTGGAGTGGGTTGGGTGGCTGGAAGGCAGACAGAACTGGTTCTAGGGGAGGATCTCCCTAACTGAGGTTGAGGTTAAAGGACTACATGCAGTTCTGAAGCAGCAGGGTAGGCGGGGAAGCTAGAGGGCAGTCTAGTTGACTGTCTCAGGTGGTCCCTACCTGGGGTTCAGCAATTGCATTTTTGGAACACTCCCCAATTTCAGCTTGCTTTGAGGCCACACTGTCTTCCCCAAAAAGTCAAGGGATGTTCTTCTGGCAGTCTAACTTTCTAGAACAGGGTTTTACATAAAGGACCTCTTCACAGTCTAATTGTTAAAACTCTCAGATCCCATCAGTCTTACATACACTATGCAAGTACTCTACCACTAGTTACATCACTAGATTCTCAGAATTTTTTTCAAATTAAAAATTAAAAACAGAATTGCAGAGTAAAGCAATTATATTGGAACACATTTATCATAATATTTAAAGTGCTTAAATGTAGTAATGTATGTTCTTACTAAGATATTGCAGATAAGATGTAGCATTGTGGCAACTAAAGGTTCAAAGCAATGATGAGTTAAATGTAGTATTTTAGTTATCTGCAACAATTGTAATGTGACCTGAAAATGCCCTTGATTCTATTGGTGACTAGGTCACAGATAATGGTAGAACCAAGGTATTTTGAGGCCTCCATTCATATATGAAGAGTGTGAAATACCACTTAGAATATCAGTCAAAATACAGGCACATTTCATTTCTTCCATTCCTGATGATGAACTCCTTAGGTCTAGAGTTGCAGTTCCCCAAGTGTGGGGGTGGGAGCGAACTTGGGGAGACCCTGAGTCCCATGAAGGGGTTTTCCAAGATCAAAATGTTTTCAAAAGGTATTCTAAGACATTATTGGCTTTTTGGCCCTCATTCTCTCATGGGTCTACAGTGAAATTTCCAGAGGCTCCCATGATGTGTGCGGCTATCACAGACTGAAGGCAAAAGCAGAGATGAGTCATCAGCTGCTTTCTGTTAAGCCAGAAAGTTTAATGGTTTTCAAAGATCTAAAGTGACATTTATCTTTTACTTTGTTTTGCAAACCATATATATTCATATAAGCATGTAATAAGTTTATTATGTTAAAGTAGATTTAATAAACAAAACTCTGTGCCACAGATACACAATATGACTGACTTTCTGTAATATTAATTATGCAAAGACCAAAAGGCTATTTTCCTTGTGGCCAGAAAAAATTGCTGCTACATTTACTGTTATTAGGGTTTTTTTTTTTTTGTTTTTTGTTTTTGAATTGACAAAATACTATCTTGGCTTTCTTTATCATCGGTGCAGTGGCCACCAAGTTCTCTTTACACTCTACACATCTACCTCACTAGCTAAAACTGAGGGCTTGTCAACCTACTGACATTTCAGGCTGGTATATATGTATTTATGTTTGGGTTCATGTTAAACACAGGGTCATACTCTATAGTCCAGGGCTGACTTGGAAATCATTCATTAAGTAACCCCTGCTGTATTCAAACTTTTGACATTCTTCTTGCCTCAGTCTTCAAAGTGTTGGGATTACAGGTAGGAATCAGCTCGGTAATTCTTTACTGTGTGCCCATTGCAGGCTTTGACAAGGAACTAGAAACTATGTTTCAAGACTTTATTAAACTTTCCCTTGGAGACAAAAATCACCCTGGTAAATAACCACATATTCTTCCATATATTCACATAGAATTACCATCTCTCTGTTACAAAGGCCCACTTTTCACGTGTACCCACTTTAGGGGGAGAATTTTTCCTGTCATGAAATTGATAGTGACTACTTTGCACAAATGAGATACCTACTCCTGGAGGGTGGGATTAATGAGAACAAAGACGCACAGTGAGATACTCAAGATAAACTGGGCCCAGGAAAATCCACTCAAACTCTTGCTTGCTCTAAAAATGGACACTGCCAGGAGAGGGAATGGTAATGAAAGAAGCTGAACAAGATAGTTTCTTTTGGACAAGGACAGAAGCCAATATAATGCAAGAGAGTCACCCAAGAAAGATAGAAACTTCCAGAAAAGACTTCTGACTGAGTGAAATCATGAAGAAAGCAAATGTGAATAACAAGAGGAGAAAATTACTTGTATTGAGTGGAAAAGGCTGGAGAGGGAGTAGGCCATTGTAGGCTTCATCTTTGGGTACCTTCAGGAAGGAGGATGATCCATTAGCCATGTGAAAAAAAAAACCTGGAGGGGCTGGAGAGATGGTTCTGTGGTTAAGAGCATTTGCTGCTTTTACAGAGGACCCAGGTTTAGTTTCTAGCACCCATATGGCTGCTCACACCTATTAGTAACTCTAGTTCCAAGAGACCTGATGTCCTCTTGAGGCTTCTGTTGGTATACAGGCATGTACATGGTGCAGAGACACACATGCAGGACACACACACACTTAAAATATGACCTAGAATATGAAAGTGAGATGTTTTTGTATATACACAGCTCAAAGCTGGTGGGGACAAGGCAGTTAGAAAACTCAGAGTATGTCCCTTAATAGTACCCCATGTTTTTACCAGACATGCCAACAGACACTACCTACTTGTTTTCTGGTGGAAATAGAAACTTCTTTGTTTACTAAGGTTCCGTCTCTACCACCCAGGGCATAAAAGAATGACAAGAAAAACAGATGAAGAACTTGATACCCTGTCAACTACATCAGCTAATTATCACCAAGCAAGCTGTCAATCCCACAAGCTTTTACAGATTCCTTGGCTTCTCAGAAAAAGCTCTTTACAAAATTTTTTCACTTTGTCAGAACCAATTAGAAAGATTTATTAGGACCTTGGTTATATAAGAGTAAGCTATAAACTGTGGTAGCCAGGTAGGTGGAAACCATTTTCTGACCATTGGACTTCCTTCCCTATTCATAGAGTGAGTCCCTACTAATTAGTTTGTAAAGTGATGCTGCTGGCCTTTGCCAGGGATTCAGAATTGGTTTGAGAAAGCCAGAGATCCTCAGGTTTCTGATTCTGGGAACTACAGGATAAGCACATTTAGAGCACACTGTGGCCATGACAAGCAGAGAAAATCTATCTCCCACAAAACAGAAAGCAAATAGGATGATGTACATTTGAGAAAGTGAGGTGGGAGACAGGGAGGGACAAAGCCAGTGGCTGTGTAGGCCCTGGATTCTAAGAATCTCTGAACTCTTCATTTTATGTGCATTGGTGTTTTACCTGCATGTCTGTGTGAGAGTGTCAGATCCCCTGGAACTGGACAGTTGTGAGCTGCCATGTGGGTGCTGCAAACTGAACCTGGGTCCTCTGGAAGAGCAGCCACTGCTCTTAACTGTCAAGCCATCTCTCCAGCCAGAATTCTTTTTGGTCACAATGTTTGTCCTTCTATTCTTCTTTTAAAGATATGCCTCATTACATAGCCCAGGTAATCTTCCTACCTCAGTGTTCTGAGTGTCAGGGTTACAAGATTTTTGAATTTTATTCAATTTTAAGAACAGTTGTACATGTAATTCCAATTTCAGTTTATGTGACTGGACCCTTTTGTAATTCTGATGAACAGATGGACACCTCTGCTTTATTCCCTGGCACCCAAGAACATGATAATCTATGTTCTAAGTGTGTCAGGCACATTGGCTGCACAGGATAAAGAACAAACAGACACCCCTAACTATGGGAGTCAACAACAGAGAGTGCTTCAAGACTGAATAAACTTCTAACATTTTATTCATGGGGTCATCTTTTTCAAGTGGAACTTCTATGACTCGGGTCCTCTGGAAAAGCAGCAAGTATTTTTAACTACTGAGCCATATTCCCAGACTATCTTGTATTTTCATCCTGAGTCATGGACAAGGGCTTTTATGAACTGATTCACTTCAGTGCAGAGGGAAACAGAAGTTTTTGGATGCCAATGAAATCAAATTAGTTTATAACTAAATTAATCTGCTGAAAATGGATGGGCAAAGAATTTATAAAAAATGAGTTAAAATAATATGCAAATATTAAAAAACCTCTGGATTTTAATCCATAACCATATCTACTTACGTATTTTTGTGTATATCTACCAGGTGCCTTAAAATACAAAAACCACACAGCGTTCTTTCAAATTACTTATATACCTACAATTAATTCCATAAGTATCAAGAATCTTAGTAAAAATATCAAATGGTAAGTTATTGTTAGTTTGGGTGTGGATGTTCCCAAAAGGCACATGTGCTGTTACAGGTTTAGTTCCCAGCTTGGTGTAATTGGGATGCAGTAAAAACCCAAGAGGTAGAACCTAGTATACGGTTGTTTTGAGTATGTGTGTGTGTGTCTGTTTGTCTGTTTTTGAGACATGTTCTCTCTTCATAGCACCTGGAAAAATACACCCCCCCCCCACTTCTTAATCAAGATGTTATGCTAAGCTGGGCTGTGGTGTACACTTTTAATCCCAGCACTTAGGAAGCAGAAGCAGGCAGATCTCTTGACTTCAAAGCCAGCCTGGTCTACATGGTGAGTTCCAGGACAGCCAGGGCTAGCCCTAAGTCTAAATGTAGGATTTTATATTTTAAATTATTTTTAGTGGGTGAGGTTTATAGATGTTGCACAGGAGGCCTAAACTCATGGACCCAAATGATTCTCTTGCTTCCCCCTTCCTGAATAAGTGGTACTATAGTGCATACTAGCATACATGGCTCAGAATTTTAAATGTATGGACAAAAGAACTGAAAAACAAGATAAAGTGGACAGGTAAAAGTAGTAACTGAGATTGAAGTTTAACTGTTGCAAATTTTATTTTACAGAGAAGACAAAACTAGATACTGGGCAACTGTGCTAGGCAGCTCTGAAGTGATGCCTGTGACCTGGGGTAGTTCATAGTAAAAGGGTCCTCCTATCTAACTCATTCCAAGCACAGCCAGTCGTGTCCAAGTCAACAATACATTTCCTGTGGAGAGCTGTTAATATCAACCCTTCATAGTGTGACCTGATTTCCAGTGTATGTATCTATGCAATCTTAGAAAAGTAAACCTGAGTGTGACATAAACAACAAATCTCAACAGCCCCTTAATGGTCAGCATACAAATCGTTACTGAGGTATCTATCTAGGTGAGAAGGATTTGACAATTCAAGGAGGAATGTACGAGAGCTGGGGTGGAAGATGCCCATTATAGTTCTATAATCTTCCCTATTGTTTGGATCTTCTGTCACAAAAACACATTGATAAAGTATTTGTAGCAAAAATAGTTTAAAATGTTTGATTTTAAAAGGGAAATAAATATCTCTCATTCTGGGAAAGTTCTTGGAGAGCCGGAACACTCATTGTTGCCTCAGATTCACTCCATTAGAGCTGTTCTCAATGAAAACAAAACTAAAAAAGGTCACTCCATTAATCATGACATTTAGAGTACAAGAAAAGTAGCCACATTGCTTATTTTCTGGAATATAAAAATTCAACACCAAAATGTTATTAAATCGAGTTAGTATTATCAGTAAAAAATATGCTCTATTTCCTATTATTTATGAAGCCCTATCCTTTTCTTTCTTACCAATTACATTCCCTATCATTTCCAAAATATACAAACTGTTTTCAATCAACAGATTTCTTTATTACAGTGTGCAGCATGCTTGTTACTGCCTCTTTTCTATATTGAATCCTTGATTGGACAAGCATTTTGAATTTAACACGGACCATGATTGCACATATCAAACAAATTAAGGCTGTCAGTCTTTTTTTTGGAGACCATTCTTTATACATACTATCACTGAAGAGTACCCTAAGTGTATTTGCTCAGGAAAAATGGGGCAGGAGTGAAGAAATGATTGCTATTGAACTTTGCCATGTTATCTAGCTGCTCTTATGAACATGCACTCAGGTTACTACTGTCCTTTTAAATGTAGTTTAGAATTCCAATGTTGTATATATAGTGTCCAATGTCATATATAGTGCTTTACAGTATTAAACATTCTTCACACTTAAGAGGAGATGATATAACCAAGGGTACCAAAATAAAGGTTAGAAAATAGGGACACAAGGTCAGCCAGCCTGGAGCTCTTTAATAACTTGTTTTGTGATAAAAGACATAGTGTTGGTCGCACTGGCATTCTTCTTAACATTCTGCCTGCCTATGAAATGAAGAGTAAGATGCACAGAAGTTGTCCTCTTCACAGGAACCTGAAAAGACTTTCTACCAAGAGGCAGTGGAAATAATCTATACTTTATTACCACTCTAGGCTAGGATGTATGGTCTAAAATCCAATCAACTGCATCAAAAGTTTTTAAGGAGCGGAGAGATGGCTCAACAGTTAGGAGCATGTGCTACTCTTGTAGAGGACCTGAGCTCTCTTCCTAGCATCCACGTTGACTTGCTCACAACTACCTGTAACTCCAGAGAATCTGAAGTTTCGGCTCTACAGGCACCTGAATTAATGTATAAGCACAGACACACACCCTTAAAAATAATAAAAATAAATCTTAAAAAATTTAAAGTTTTTTTTTAAAAACTGATTTCTAGTTTGAAAATAACTATGAGAAATTAAATACTTCATAATAATAAATACTAAAACATTACCTAAACTACTGAAACCTCCATTAGACATTATTAAACACAGCTGTGGCATTGCCAGCTTATACAGTATCTGATGGTCTGAGACACCTTCTCATTTGCATTGTCAACTAAAGATAAGAATACTAAGGCAATTCCGGGCGATGGCGCACGCCTTTAATCCCAGCACTCAGGAGGCAGAGGCAGGCGGATCTCTGGGAGTTCGAGGCCAGCCTGGTCTACAAGAGCTAGTTCCAGGATGGGCACCAAAGCACCAAAGCTACAGAGAAACCCTGTCTCGAAAAACCAAAAAAAAAAAAAAAAACTAAGGCAAGAATACTTTTTTTTTTTTTTAGTACTTTCTTTTTCCTAGATACAAGGTTTCTCTGGGTAGCCCCAGCTGTCCTGGAACTTCATGTTTCTAAAAACAGAATTAGGGACTACTTTTATTCAGACAGGGTCTATGTATTTAAACATACTATGTATCTGAAGATGACCTTCTAATCCTTCTGCCTCCACCTCCAGAATACTGAAATTGCAGATGTGTGCCACCACAGTTACTGGGGATGGAACCCAGGGCTTTGTACAAGTGATGCAAGTACTACACCAGCTGAGTAATGTTCCTAGCCCTGAACTAAGAATTATTTTTTTAAAAAATCATTTATTTTTATTTCATGTGAATTGGTGTTTTGCCTGCATGTATGTCTGATGGTTTTGGATACCCTACAACTGGAGTTATAGACAGCTATGATCTACCATGTGGGTGCTGGGAATTTAACCCAGGTCTTCTGAAAGAGTAGCAACCAGTGAGTGCTCTTAACCACTGAACTCTCTCTCCAGCCCCTGAACTAAGAATTCTTAAACGATTAAACATTCAATTTTGGAAACAATGGAAAAAAACTACAAAACACACAGAAAAAGAAAACTTCCCTGGAATTAGGAAAATAAAGTAAATTTTAGAATTAACAATTAGAATAAAGGCTCTTTATAATACAAAATTATGGTTATATGACCATCTTTAAATATCCCCCCTAAACTGTGAAAACAAACACAATACTTTGTACAACATAGGCAATAGAGAGCTGCATGGAAAGAAATAGATATATGAAAACACACAGGAATTATATGAGGAGATGAGTGTGTAACTGTGCTTAGAGGGCCAGAGAAGAATTCTATGGGAGTCACATTTGAGCTGGAGGAGCATGGGGGGAGAGACAGAATCTGAAAAAACAGATTAAAAGTTAGTTTAAGTTAGGAAGAAAACATACCCTTTATTGGACCAAGCTTGCCCTTATTATCAGCACGTCAACACTTACCAGTAACCCAGGTTTTTAGTGCTGGGTACAGGTCTAGTATATATATAGAACATGAATCCCAGAGTATCCAATGTTTAGTCAGATTGACCAAATATTCTATTGAGAATTTTTTAAGAAGTGTTTTTAAAATAATTTGCTTATTTTTATTTCATGTGTATTCATGTTTTGTCTATGAAGGTGTCAGATCCCCTGAAACTGAAGTTAGGCAGTTATGAATTGCTATGTAGGTGCTGGGAATTGAACCTGGTTACTCTGGAACAGCAGCCAGTGCTTTCTAGCTGCTGAGTCATCTCTCCAGCCCCTCCATTGAGAATTTCAAGGTGGTGAATCCTTCCTTCACTAGATCAACCTGCTGTAAAGGGAACGACAAGGTATTTCAGTGATTGTGGGGTACACATTTGGTTCAGAGAGTTTTTTAGCACAGGACTTCAAAACAGGAACATTTGTTACTGTTCTTAACATGAATCTCATTGGGGCTCTGTATCTGAATAGTGATAATGTCTGATAGTATTACCATCAAGACTTGAGATGAAATGGAAGGGCCTATACTTCTGGCACATAGTAAGTTCTTGGCTAAGGACAGCTACAAACCTTCTATGCTTTTTTGATACATGGACTGCCAATGGACTTGAGGCTTGAATCATAACCTTTCTTCTTGAAGGAACTATATTCTTGTGAGGAACTATCCAGAACAATATTAAATGAATATGACTGACATAAAGCGTTTTGAAAAATCACAGTATTTACTAATACTGTCCATAAATTGAAGCTAGAGATTTCATAATACCATGTTGTAAAAAGACCCAAGGAACTTCTTATGTACCTACTGTATGCAAGATAGTATGCTAAAATATGACATCTATAGAATTCACCAGTTCTAGGACATATATATAAGACAATGAGAATTTAGGTAGAAAAATCACTCTAGTTGTTTCTTCTAAATTTTATTTGAAATTTATGAACTATAACTGACAACTCTCTAGGATGCTGAGTTCTTTACATATAATTAATACATAGGAAGTGATATAACTTTCCTGTAAGGATGGAATTATCATAAGACACTTATTAGCTGAAGATCTATGAGCTGGTGGTGGATATTTAGAATTTAGTAAGAAGGTAGTAGGTGTGTCTTTATCTAAGATGGACTGATGTAAAAACAATTATCAAAGCTTTGGGTAAGGGTTGCTCTCTCTATTTTGCCCCCAGTCAGCATTTACAGTGATCTGACACCCTGAAATCTGATTCTCACAAGTAATTGGCCTTCCAGGTCACACACCCCCTTTGTTAGATTGTTATGTAGAACAAATTTCATTTAATTAGCATCTATGGAATTCTCTAACAGCTGTACAAACTCCTTCAAATTCAAAGTCTTTTAGGTCCTGAAGAATGTAGTAATGTGAAATACCCTCTATATTGCAAGGACTTATTAGTATTGGTGGGCAATTTGGTACAACTAATTTCTAAGTAGTTAAAGATGGGATTTTGAGGGATGCACCCACCCACTGTGACAGTGGAACTGATCTATTGGGAGCCCACCAAGGCCAGATGGACTGGGAATGAATAAGCACGGGTTGAAACTGGACTCTCTGAACATGGCGGACAATGAAGGCTGATGAGAAGCCAAGGACAATGGCACTAGGTTTCGATCCTAATACATGAACTGGCTTTGTGGGAGCTTAGCCTGTTTGGATGCTCACCTTCCTAGACCTAGATAGAAGTGGGAGGACCTTGGTCTTCCCGCAGGGCAGGGAATTTGGACTGCTCTTCAGTATAGAGAGGGAGGGGGAATGGAGTAGGGGGAGAAGAAGAGGAGTGGGGATAGGGGGAGGGGAGTGGGGGGAGGGGCAATATTTGGGAGGAGGGGGAAGGAAATGGGAAACGGGGAGGAGGCGGAAATTTTAATTAAAAAAGAATAAAAATAAATAAATAAATAAAGATGGGATTTTCCCCAATATAATGGGAGTACATAGCTCCCTTTATTCTTTATTGGATTTAAAAGAAAAATACTTTGAAGATTTCAAATAAGAGCTTATTTTTATTATCATTGAATTGCCATTATGTATCAAACTAATTATACTTGGGACTTCAACTATGTATCTACATTATCTTACTTTGTTTACATATTATGAAAGCCATTACTGAAACATTACCAAATTAATGATTTTATATTAGAATATTTTTTTTGTGTAATGGTTAAAAAATAACTTTTATCCATATTTTAATATTGGAAAGCTTAAAAGTTAGTATAATCTATTCAATGGTTAACAGAGATACTATGATTGGAACTCAGGTATTTTAATTCCTAACACTA
Source organism: Chionomys nivalis (assembly GCF_950005125.1). Lineage (NCBI taxonomy): Eukaryota > Metazoa > Chordata > Mammalia > Rodentia > Cricetidae > Chionomys > Chionomys nivalis. The sequence goes on from NC_080112.1 coordinate 61,892,559, forward strand.
TGAAATGGTTATTAAATGTAGCCCCTGAAAGAGGAGTCTGATGAAAATGAGACATTCTTTTAAGGGAATCATTTACAACTTCATGTGACTTGAATAAAAGAAATGGGGCAACTTGGTTCTTTCCACATCACCAGGAAATCCAGCTTCTTGGCATATTAATGTGCCAGTATATGTTTAAAGTTAATTTTCTCTCCCTACATGCTCCTCATGCCAGGGCCTTTATCATGCTAGAAAGCTTTCTATAACAGTTACATCCTCAGTGCTTGTTTTATTTATTATTATATTTTATTTCATGTGTATATTTTGCTCGCAACTATGTATACATAGTACATACATGCCTGGCACCCACAGACGTCAGAAGAATGCATCAGCTCCCCTGGCACTGTGACTGTGTGGACTCACAGATAGTTTTAAGGCACTGTGTGGATGCTGGGATTATCACTCTACATATACCAAATTAAAACTACTAATTACATACACAGAAACATAATTTTAGAGACTTTAAAACCAATTTTATCCATTTTAAAGAAAACGTGGAAAGTTTTGGAAAAAAAAAAAGCAGCCCACATTAGTATAAGATTCAAGGGCACAGCATACATGAAATATCCTATGCACTCATAGCATATTATACATGAAGACAGAAGAGTAAAGAGCCAGATGTGTCATTTACTAGGTACGGTGTTCAACCAAACCTAAACCTATTCCTCTGATAGTATAGCACTGATCTCACAATTTTGGTTTTACAAGGCTAAATGAAATAGATGTAAATGAAATAGATGTAAAGTTTACTCTGGGCCTTGCTATATAGTAAATACTCAATAAAATAAAAGTTCTGGTTATTATTCATCTCCTACCTATTTATAATAAAGCCTTAAACTGTTTGGTAATCAAAAGGAATTTGCCCAAGTTAATATGATCTGCTTAATGGTATTTATAATCATAATCATTATTGTGCTATATTGTAATTAGACAGAAATGGTAAACTGTTGGTATAATTGATTATAATTAGTACGCAGTTAATTTTTAAAAATATTTTACTTTCTTTGTTATTGATATAGCACATGATCAACTATTATCAACACTTTCCCTCATTTATTGGTTATGTGATTCTGATTATATCACTTATTCTCTTTAACATTTCTTTTTTCTCTCTGTGAAATAATACTAAGACCCATTTCATCATGGAGGTTAAACAGTAAAATACAGCAAAGTAGAAAACGTAAATATAATATATGTAAAGATGTAAAAATGTAAAGATAACACACAGAGACACAGTAGAGTGTATGACATACAACTGATCAATAGATGACAGTTGTCAGTAGGTAACTGCATTATATTTGTTGTGACAAATATAATAGTTTTCCCCTATGGAACCTCTTGGTCATGTTCTCAAAACTTTAACTCCAGGAACAAGTTTTAGAGGCATGAAAGTAGATGAGATTTTGTGTGGTGGTTTCCAACTGATACTGCATGCTGGGATTAAATTATACTGATATCTGGGTCCCACCATAGAGAGTCAGATATAACCAGATAGATATTGTTTTTTGTTTGTTTGTTTTTTTTGTAAAGCTCTCAAGTCAGAGTTTACTGAGTGGTTGAGATTGTATACAGGTAAAACCCAGGGATAGCTAGGAGAAAGGAAGTCAGTTCTTATTCCTCCTGGTACCTAAAGAGGAAAAAAGTTAAGTCTCACAATACATAAAACCTTGGAAAGTGTAATATAATTACATTACAAATAAAATCTTTCATGTTGCAAAGCTTAAACAGAAGGTTTACATTTATTTTAGAGATAGGGAAAGAGGAAGAAAACAGTCTGTCTCTGGTTACCTAAAGAAGCCACTCAAACAAGATGAGGAAAAAGAGCAGAAAAAAAAGAAAGAAAAAAAGAAAAGTAAAGAGAAGGAGAAAAAAAAGAAAACAAGGTCTCTCAGTATGTAACTAAGCCTGGCCTTCAACTCACTGTCTTCCTGCCCCAGCCTCTCAAGTGTTAGAATTACAGAACTTAAACTGAGTTAGTCATCTGTAGTGGGGAGAAAGATGTTATATAAAAGTTCAAGTTTATGGAAGTCCCTGTCACAAGTTATGGAAGGATGAGTAAGCCAAAAACTTCCATCAAGCACATCTTCTCTGACAGCATGGTGGCCATAGACCAGTGCTCTAAATAAGCAAACAACAAAATAAAACAAATAACAAAACTTTAACATTGGGACTGTAGAGGACCCAGGTTCAGTTCGTAGCACCCACATGGGCTCATGAATGGCTGTAACTCTGGTTCCATGGGGATCAGCCACCCCTGGTGCACTTACATATTTGTAGGCAAAATACTCACACACATTTAAAAAAAAAAACCCGTATCAAAACCCACAAAAACTTAAGGTTCCCTGAGGGGAAAAACAAAACAACATAGTAATAGAAAAACCAAATATCAAACTTGGGGCCCACATCAGAGCCCCATCAAATGAAAATAATATCTGTGTCCTATTAAAATGTACTCCCTATGACATAAACTCACAGTCCATTCCTTGGCAAATATCTCATTTAAGTCTGTAGGTCATCAAAAGCATATATGATTGACAAATAATAAGATTCCAGAGATTATAAACATGGTTAGGATACAATTACTCAGCTACTTAATTAGATTTATTATTTCAGAACTTTATAGAGGGAACTATTTTATTCAGGATCCTTTGTTTATATCCCTTCCCGCAAAAGATCATGTTATAAGCATCAATATTTCAGAGTAGCTTCTTATCTATCTTTCTGACATGTTTACTATACAGGTTCCTTTCTTAAGCAGTTTGTCCACTATCACCTCTAAATGCAGGCTTATACCTGCTCACACATCGGGTCAACTACTAGGTACATGGTCCAGCAGATAATCTTCAATGGTAGTATAAAGAATGTAATTGTTCTTTATGGGTTTTATAAAACTTACTTAGCATGAATATGAATTATTTTGTTGTGACAGTGAATGAACACAGGGCCTTGTGTATGCTAAGCCAATGTTCTACCATGGAGCTACATTCCTAGCCCATGGGAAATATCTGCTATGTTCACTTCTACTTGAACCTATTTGCCATGTATCAATTGTCTAATAGCAATAAATATTTGAAGGTGAAAGTGCCAAAGTGATAGACAGTCATTAGATCAGGGACTCAAATCTGGCAACCTGCCAGTTGAATCTAGCTGAACATGTTTGTTTGGACAGCACAGTGCTTCAGAAGTTTTTGAGACTAGTGCTGGATGTGGTGATGCATGCCGGGAACCCACCTCTCAGGGCTCTGAGGCAAGAAGACACCGAGTTCAGGACTGACCTGAGCTATAAACAGAAAGAGCCTGCTCAAAAAGAAAAAAAAAAGTTGCTAAGATTAATGCTTTAAGACTATGATCTACTAAGCTAACTGTTATGGAATAATCTTTTTCTACACTGTAAAGATGTATCACGGTTATTGGTTTAATAAAAAAGCTAAATGGCCAATAGCTAGGCAGGATTTTTGACACAGAGAGGATGCTGGAAAGAAGGGCGGAGACAGGGAGAGTTGCTAGCTAGATGGAGAAAAAGCAGGGTGGGGAGTACAGAGTAAATGTAACAAAACTACATTAAAGAATGGCGATGAAAAGATATGGGGTAATTTAAGTTATAAAAACGAGTTAGGAATAAGTTTGCTATCAGCCAAGCTTTCACAATTAATATAAGTCTCTGTATGGTTATTTGGGAGCTGGCTAGAGAGACAAAAAAATCTGCCTATAGCTAGCCTTAAACCTAATCTCCAAAAACTTCAAAGGATTATTAATTCAGAGTTTGTTTTTCAGCTAAGATTATTCATACAGCATTATGGGCAACAAATCAAAAGGAGTATAGATGCGTAGGGTCCAGCAGAAATATAACACAAACCACACTATTACTTTCTATTTCCTAGTAGCACCATAAAAAATGCACTAAAATAATGGTGGCTGTAGAGATGGCTCAGAAATTAAGAGAACTTGTTCTTGTAAGACACTGGTGTTCAATTCCTAGTACCCACATGGTAGTTCACAATCATCTATGACATTATAAACACAGGATCCAACAAGGATTCAGATGGTATACATACATGTATGCAAGCAAAACATTCATAAAATAACCAAACTCAAAAAAGAAAACTTAGGAAAAATTTAATGTTTCATTTAATCTAATTAAACATCTATTGTTCTTTTAAGCCATCATGGTAGACACCTATAATTTCAGGATGCAGGAGTTTTATTAGTTACAGATCAGCCTAGGCTATATAGTAATATTTTTTTAAAAGTACTCTTTCAGTATGCAATAAACATATGAATAATAATGAGCCATATATGCTATTTGTAGCACAGCATAATTTGAACTAGCCACATTCAACAAGTTCAAGTAGATATTGCAAAAGTCGGGGCAGGCTTAGATGTAGAAAGACAATAGTTTGTGTAGCATTCCTGTTGAGAGAACTGTGTCAACTATGACTACAGAAAGTGAAAACGGGGAGAAGTCTGTAGGTATATCAGGAACTCAGATGTAGAGACTAGATGTAGAGAGAGGGGTAGAGAATGGACTATGAGATGATTTTTGGTCTGGGTGACAGGGTAGGAGATAAATGCCAAGAAAAGGAAAACAAAAGAAATAGTTGCTGGCAAAAGTAAGATGACTTTGGCTTGGAAAATGCTGCTTGAGACTTCTTTGTAGAGTATCTAAGTGAAATGAATAAGGAACTCATTAAGTAATAGAGTCTGAGTATTGGTCTCAAAGAAAACTGAACCTTGGATTCCTTGGTATGTAGCATGAAAAAAGAGAGAAGGAAAAGGGAAGGAAAATGGAAAAACCAGTGTACACCCTCCGCCCCACCAATCAGGAAGGACTACTGCACTTCAATGCATTTTCTGTTGGCCTTAAAATAACTGATATGTGGCCTGTGGAGATGGCCCACTGTAGTAGACTGAGGTCCCTGTTCTTCTGAAAGACCAGAGTTCAGTTCTTGGCATGAAGAGATTATTAAGAACAGCTGAGGATTGGAACTGTGTGTGTGTGTGTGTGTGTGTGTGTGTATGAGAGAAAGAGAGAGAGAGAGAGAGAGAGAGAGAGAGAGACAGAGACAGAGACAGAGACAGAGACAGAGAGACCGACCGACCGACCGACCGACCGACCAGGAAAGGCCACTGGTAAAGGTGCAGGTTCAGTTGCAGTCAAGGCACCAAGATTAGGCAAAGTTAGAGTCCCTGAAGAGATCCCAGGAGCTATTGGTGAAGGAGAAGTGCAGTTGCAACAGGGACACTAGCATTTTGGAGATGCCAGAATTATGTAATGACTACCAAGGATAGTAGCACATGTAGAGTGGAGCTGGCCTGAGCCTACCAGACACATTGTGTATACAATGAAAAGCAGATACAGAGAAGTATAACTATCCAAGCTCTGTGGAGCCTAAAAGACTGTGAGTAAAACCCAGACACTGTTGGAGTTTGGTTTTGTTTTGTTCAGATTGTGCCTGTGTCCTGGTTCTTCCTTCTCTGTGTAAAAAAGTATTTAACTTGTTTTTTTTTGTTTTGTTTTTTACAAGGAGCCCAGTTATGAGACTGGCTATCTTTTGTTGTTGTTTTTCTTCTTCTTCTTCTTTGATACATGGTTTCTCTGTGTTTACCTGTTTGGCCTTGAACTCAGAAATCTGCCTGACTTGGACTATCTTAAACATACTGACCTTTTAAAGTGTTTGAATTTTGAAAGACTGTGTGATGTTTAAAAATCGAAGTGTTTTATAATGTAATATTAATATTATTAACATGTTATCCTGGGTTCAAATGAAAAAGGAAAGGTTCTAGTTGAAAAGTACTGTGTTTGTATATGAGGTTGACAAGGTTAATTACATTATTACATTGGCTAGTTTTTTTTGGTCAACTTAACACAAGCTAGTGTCATTCGGAAAGAGGGAACCTCAGTTGAGAAAATTCCCCACCAGACTGGCCTATAGGTAAGCCTATAGATAGTTCTGTGAAAGGACTGAGCTTACTGTGAGTGGTACCACCCCTGGGCCTATGGTGATGAGTGTTTTAAGAAAGCAAACTGAGCAAGCCAAGAGAAGCAAGCCAGTAAGCAGCACTCCTCCCTGGTCTCTGCATTAATGTTCTTGGCTTGAGTTTCTGTCCTGACTTTCTTGAATGATGACTAAAGATATAAGATGAAATAATCCTTTCTTCCTTTTTGGTCATGGTGTTTTACCACAGCAATAGAAACTCTAAGATAAGGATAGAAACTATTTTTTTTTATTAAATTACATATATACATATTCCACTCTGAACAATGCATTATTGTTGTTGCACTTTTGACTATTTTGTATATAAAATAGCATTTGACTTTATAAAAATCTAGTTAGGGAGTAAAAAATTAAGCTTACACTTCTGAATATGTAAGAGGAAATCATTTTTAGAACAGAAAACAAATGGGGTAAAGAGGTCATCAGTAAAATAAAGATGGAGTGGCCCGATTCTAGTGGGTAGATTCATTAACTAGAAAATCATTGGGGACCCAGTGTAAGAAACCAAGCTTTGAGTAGACTAAAAACTATGGAAGTGAAGAGAATACATTTAGCTCTCTTAAATCTAAGCAGTCAAACAGAAGGAGAATGGGGGGTACAGTAGCTAGAGGGCAATGTATAATTTAGGGCAAACTTCCGATTTTGCTACATTTTAAAATCATCACAGTTGTATCTCTGGAATGATGGGCAGCAGTCACCTCAAATCTCATCTCCATGAAATCCCTCCTCAACAACACAGCCTCTATCCAATCTCTTTCTAAACTGAATTTTCCCATGAACTGCTTAGGCTAGTGATTCTGAAAAGGCAATCTAAACACATTACTTGTGAGTGTCAGAACTGGAGGAGGGGTGCTACTGAACATCCTACACAGGAGAGTCCCATGGAAACCAACTGTCTACCTTAAAATGTCAATAGTGCAAGGGTTGAGTAAACCTGCACTATTTGGAATTCCAGCCACTTCTCTCTCACCAGGACTCCTATGATACCCTCTAAATGCTCTCCCGCTTCTCCTTTTGTCCTAGAGAGCACTAGCCACAATAACCTTTAAAAACAGAGCAGATCCTATCAGGTGCCTTTTTTGTTTACAAATCATCAATAGCTCAGTCAGTGCCTTAGCTGCTTGACTCTCATTTCTAATAGATAACAACTCTCTTGAATTTGATGTGTCTCTTTTCTATCTGCATGTTATATTTTTACATTTCACTTAAGCATAAAAAATATCTAGGCATTAAATTAATGCTGCATGTGAAATGTATTTGGGGGGCTGGAGAAAGATGACTCGGTGATTAAGAGTACTGGCTACTCTTCCACAAGACCAGGGCTCAATTCTCAGAACCCACACAGTGGCTCTCAACTGTCTGTAACTCAAGTTCCAAAGGACAGGGTGGCCTTTTCTGACCTCCACAGGCATTAGCCATATGAGCAGCGCATAGACACACATACAGGTAAAACATTCATACAAGTAAAAAATAAAATAAAAAATTAAAAAAATTATATGGATAACTTGGCCTGTAATATTTTTTTAACCTACAAGTGGCTTATCCAGGTCTATAATAAATAATACCAACACGTAAACCTGTACATATCTCATATGTCTTGGTACTTATGGGTATACCTGAAGGGCATTCTACTAGAAGTGAAACTGCTAGGTCCTGTATTTGTACATCTTCATTTACTAGATTCTGCTACACTTCATAAAACAAAATGTTTACTCCCCTCAGCAATCAGAAGAGAACTGTCATTTCCTCACTCATTTTCCTTCGGTGTTTATTAAACAAAACAAATTATTCACTACCAATGTTTAAATATGAAATAATTTCAAAGGACAATACATATTCCTTGTTCTGTTAAAAACAAAACAACCTTACATCAGAATGTCAGGCAAAACAGAGCCCACATTTTCTGTATGAAAACAGCAATGTGATGGTCCTAGGTACTCTCATTTTCTTACACCTGGCTTGGTTCACCAAATTTCTTGCCTAGTCCCTAAAGGGATTCGAGTTTGTGATCTCTGCGTCAGATAGACATGCTACATTATTAAAACTGTGAATCATTCCTTGGCCAGTGGGAGTCATGCCTTTAATACCAGTGGAAGGCAGAGGCAGGTGCATCTCTGAATTTGAAGCCAGTCAGGGATATACGTATGAGAAACCTTGTCTAGGAAAACCAAACCAAAACAAACCAACCCCCCACCTAAAAAAGAAACCCAAGCAAACAAGCAAGCAAACAAAAGAGAACTGAGATTTTCTAGGAGACAGTCTTCAGTATAGCAAGCTGCTTTTCAAGAATCCTAGGGTCTGGGAGCTGCCAAAACTTTTGGCCAATGGCCCATATTCACATTTAGTCCTGTTTGTCTCTGTCATGAGGATCCAGGCTTTTCACCACCATCTTCCTCATCTATAATCCTTCAAAACTATTAATTCTCATCTATGGTTAGTTCTTGCTTCTCACATACTTTTCTCCCATAGACATTTCCAGGAAAGCAGAACTTTAGATTGTTGAGAATAAAGTCTAGGCACTTTTCCATGTGATCACTATTGTTTCAATAGTGGGCTTACAATGCTAATGGGAGTTCTCAAAGTCATGTTTACACTTAACTATCTTTCGTGATGGGTAAACTCATAGCATGTATTCAATAAGTATTATGTGAATTAGTTCAGGAGATGGTAGGGCTTGAATTTTTACCTATTAATAAAAGGCACAAGAGGAGGAACAATTGCCAAGATTCCATTCTGGTATTTCCTTGGTTATGGTCTGCAACCACATAAGTATTATAAGAACCAGCTTAAAACAAAAATCAAATAGATTTCTTGGCACCTTGAATATGCAAATACGCAGGGCAGTTGTGGTGCTCATGCACACCTTTAATCCCAGTACTCGGGAGGCAGAGGAAGGCGGATCTGTGTAAATTCGAGGCCAGCCTGGGCTACAGAGTGGGTTCCAGGACAGCCAGTGCTACACCTTGCCTCAAGAAACAACAACAAGGGCTGGAGAGATGGCTCAGCAGTTAAGAGCACTGACTGCTCTTCCAGAGGTCCTGAGTTCAATTCCCAGCAACCACGTGGTGGCTCACAACCACCTATAGTGAGATCTGGTGCCCTCTTCTGGCCTACAGGCAGGATACTGCATAAATAAATAAAATAAAATCTTAAAAACAACAACAACAAAAACCCAAATCCAATGAACTAACCAAACAAAAAGCCAATATACACTGTCAACAAAAGGGCAGAAGGTACAGAATGTAATAATTTCCAAGTCTTGAGTCAGGGAACGATGCTTCCTTCAGGTATTCTAATAGCACTATAAATATACTGGCAATGATGCTCTTTTTTAAAGGACTCTGGGTTTTTGTTTTTAAAATGTTTTCTCTATAGTATATTATTGAAAGTCTATTACTTTCCTAGCAAATACTAGATTACAGCTCATTAAAAAAATACCAATCTACACCATTAGTCAAGAGAACAGGTAAGGGGTCCACCTGCCCAAGGTTTGGATCCCAAAGACCCACCCCACTGGCACCCTTTCCTGCCCTACATCTAACCCCCACCCCATCCCTGCTGCCCTATTCCCTATACTGGCAGATATTCTCTGCTCAGGTACAGGCTACACCAGTCAGAAGGACATGTAAGGGGTCTACCTGCCCTCGGTTTGGATCGTAAAGACTCACCCCAACTGGCACCCTTTCCTGCGCCATCACCTTCCCCCTCTGCCATGTGCTAGCCTCCACCTTGGGCAGATATTCCTAGCTCAGGTGCAGGTGATGCCAGTCCAAAGAACAGGTCCAGGCCATGAAAGTCAGAAAAAAAGATAGATGGGCAGAGACTCCCAGCTGGATCAGAGACCACACTGGCCAGAAGTCTAGATAGACAGGCTACTCATGGATCTCCTCCATCCTCTCAGTGCAATCCCCGCTACCCCCTCATCACTGTATCCAACATCCCAACTTGAGCAGAGAACCCCTGCTGGACCAAAGGCCAAGCTAGTCACCAGAAAATCAGGCCACAAAGATCAGAAGACTAAAGAGGAAACAAACCAAGGAACAAAATACCCATCCAACAAAGACAAACTCAGAAATCAGCACCTAGACCTATAGTCATCCCAAACCAGATGCCTAGACACCAGTGACGAACGCAACAACTGTCAGAGCAATATGGCACCATAAAAGTCCAGTTATCCCATTACAGCAAGTCCTGAATATCCCAATGTAGCTTAAGCAAAAGAAAAAGACCTTAAAACCAACTTTATAAAGATGATAGATGTTCCTTAAAGAGAAAATGAAATAAATCCCTTAAAGAAAACCAGGAAAACACAAACAATTGAAGGAAATGAATAGACCCCTTAAAGAAAGCCAAGAAAAAAACAACAGTGACAGAAATGAATAAAACTGTTTAAGACCTGAAAATTGAAACAGAAGCAATAAAGAAAACACAAACTGGGGGAATCCTGGAAATGGGAAATCTACAGAAGTGAACAGAAACTACAGACACAAACATCACCAACAGAATACAAGAGATCGAAGAGAGAATTGCAGAAGAATCCAAGCTCAAAGGCCCAGAAAATAAAGTGTGTGTGTGTGTGTGTGTGTGTGTGTGTGTGTGTGTGTGATTAAAGGTGTGTGCTGCTACCACCCAGGTAGAAAGTATCTTTTTAAATAAATAAATAAACAAATAAATGTTCAACAAAATACTCCAAACAGAATCCAAGAACACATTGAAAAGATCATCCACTGTGAACAAGTAGGCTTTATCTCAGAGATGCGGGGATGGCTCAACAAATGAAAATCTGTCAATGTGATCTACCATATAAACAATCTGAAAGGAAAAAAAAAACATAGACCATCTCATTAGATGCTGAAAAAGCCTATGACAAAATTCAACACCCCTTCATGACAAAAGTTTTGGGGAGATCAGGGTTACAAGGGACATACCTAAACATAAAGGCAATTTACAGCAAGCCTTATAGTTAATATCAAATTATTAATGAAGAGAAACTCAAAGCAATTCCACAAAAATCAGAAAGACAAGGCTGTCCACTCTCTCTAGATTTATTCAATATGGTACTTGAAGTTCTAGCTAGAGAAATAAGACATCTAAAGTAGATTAAGGAGATACATATTGAAAAGCAAGAAGTATCTTTAGCAGATGATATGAAAGTATATATAAGCAACCCCATAAATTCTACCAGGGAACTCCTGTTGCTGATAATTACCTTTAGTAAGTGGCTGGATAAAAGATTAACTCAATAAAATCAGTAGCTCTCCTATATACAAGCAACAAACTGGCTGAGAAAGAAATCATGGAAATAACATCCTTCACAATAGCCAAAAATAATATAAAATATCTTAGAATAACTCTAACCAAGCAAGTGAAAGACCTGTATGACAAGAACTTCAAGATTTCCGGGAAAGAAATTGGAGAAGATACCAGAAGATGGAAAGACCTCCCATGCTCATGGGTCTGCAGAACGAACATAGTAAAAATACTCATCTTACCAAAAGGAATCTATAGATTCAATGCAATCCCCATTAAAATCCCAACATGATTCTTTTCCCCCATATTTTTTAATTTTTCTATTTATTTTATACACCAACCACAGTTTTCCCTCCTTCCTCTCTTACCATTTTCTGCACTACTTCCTTTCTGCCCCCTCCCAATCCATTTCTCCTCCATCTCCACTCAGAAAGGTTAAGGCCTCCCATAGGATTCAACAAAGCAGGGCATATCAAGTTGACATAGGCATCCCACCATAGGGAATAGGTTCCAAAAAGCCAGCTTATGTGCCTGGTCCCACTGCTAGGGGTCCCACAAACAGACCAAGCTACGCCTGACAATGCCTGGGGGGGCCAGGACCCAGAGACTGGATAGCTCAGAGATCTAGGATAGAACTAAATATGACTGGCAAAAAAAGCCAATGAAATGATTCCTAATGATACTTTGTTACACTAGCATCATTTTCATCAGCAAGGCTTCATCTATCTAATAATAGGAACAGATACAGAGAAGTACAGCCAAACATCAGGTGGAGCTCTAGAAGAGAGGGAGGAAGAAATGTAGGAGCCAGAGAGGTTGAGAATACCACAAGATACCGCCCTAAAAAATCAACCAAACAGGGATCACAGAGACTGAACCGATATCAGGGAACTTGTATGGGCCTGAGCTATGTCCTCTGCATATATGTTATGGCTGTGTAGTTTGTGCTTTTGTGTATTCTCAACAGTGGGACTTAGGGGGTATTTCTGACTCTTTTTGTCTGCTTTGAGACCCTTGTCATCCTAGTGAGTTGCCTTGTCCAGCTTTGATATGGGGGAATGTGCCTAGTCTTATTGTAACTTGTTATGCTGTGTGTGGTTGATATCCCTGGGAGGACTACTGCTCTTTTCTGAAGGGGAATTGATGAGTAGATTTGGGGGAAAGGTGAGCTGTGGGGAATGGACTGGGAAGAGAAGAGGGAGGGGAAAATGCAGTCAGGATGTAATGCATGAGAGAAGAAAAACAAAAAAGAAAGAATATATACTAAATGTAATTTCCAATCAGAAGAAGAGAGGTTAGGTAGGATATTCCTGTTTTATTTTCCCCATTCAGGAATGTCACTGATAATTTTCTTAATATGCTTTCAGGTGCTTCTGGAAAGCAAAAGGGTTGATCCAAGCCAGCAAAAACAAATCCTTGGACAAATTCTAAATTGCAAGCAATGGCAGAAAATGAACAAGTTCCACTACCATAATCCAAACAAAAGGCAACCGAAAGTCCTTGAAAATCTATAATACCCTTCCTCTCTGAACACACTACCAACTCCCGGGTGTAATCAAGTTATAGACAATAGGGGTTAAGATAACTTTGTGTTCCTGAGCCACAGACAGGGTTAAAAGCATTACATATCATAAAAAGGAAAGTGAGAAACTCAGTGTGGTGACATACCTTTTAATTCTAGCACTTGAGAAGCAGAGACAGAAGAATCAGGGGTTCAAGACCAGCTTTATGTAATGACATCTAAAGTAGCCTGTGCTATTTATGACAGTCTTAAAAAATCAAGTCAAGACAGGCAGTGGTGGCACATACGCCTTTAATCCCAGCACTAAGGAGGCAGAGGCTGGCAAATCTTAGTGAGTTCAAGGCCAGCATGGTCTACAGAGTGGGTTCTAGGACAGCTAGGGGATACACAGTGAAACCCTGTTTAAAAACAACAACAACAAAATCCAAGCCAAGCCAAGCAAAACCTGCAAAGGATACATGGTTGTATCCTTTGTCCTTTTGGCAGGGCAAAGGCTATGCTAACCATGCCCTACAAAGAAGCAAAACCAATGAAGTTAACAGAACTCACTGCTACAGAAAAGAAAGGGAAAAAGGAAGTGCTCAAGTAGAGGTAAGCAGTACTGCTAGCTATGCTAGTAATATGCTTACAAGCTCCACCTGGGCCAGCCTGCCCTCCTAAGAAGAATAGCTCATTTAACTCTTGTACTGCAGGGGTTCAGTAGCAACATTTTCTCCATTTAGGAACAACAGCTGTATTGAGATTTTCTGTGGCACAGTGACCACTGAAGAATAAGACAATACCACCAAATGTAACAGGCTGAACTTCTTACAGACTTGACTTATGCTTACCATATTTACTACCAGTACAAATCAGGCTGAGGAACACCTACCACAAATCAGATATATAACACTAACAAATTATGCGCCCATTACAGATGACCTTTGGAGTTGCTAAAGGTACAGTCACAATCACGCATTAAAAAAAAGCCGCCTTTCACTTTAATGTGTGAATGTATGAAATTAAATGAGGCTTGCAATGTAATCAGTGTGGCTGGCTGCCTTAATATATTCCATTTCAATTTCAAATCACCACAAGCCACGAGTGACGAATCTAATCTGATCAGTTGTTCACAAAAACACAGAAAAGCAAATGTGGATCTAGCAACACAGCCAGATTTTTAAAGGAATTAATATTTTCTAGCATCACCAGAAGTCTTTACTGTATTTTTAACAGTAATTTAAAACAAACCCAAGATTATTTTTTACCAAAAAATCCAACTAGCACAAAGTTCAAGAGATAATATTTAAATAAAAAGTGTGTTTAATCTTTTAAAAAGCTGGTGACATACTTCAAGCATACCAAAAGAAAGCCAAAACTAGGGTAGGAGACATGGCTTCACTGATAAAGGAAATTGTCATCAAGCCTTCAGACCAGAGATGGATCCTCAGAACTCATGTGGTGGAAGGAAAAAATCAATTCCAAAGTTGTCCTCTGACCTCCACATGCATGCCATGCCATGTGCACCAAATAAATAAGTAAACAAACAAATAGGTAGATAGATGGATAAATAAACAGACTGTAGAAAAGAAAAGAAAAGAAAAGAAAAGAAAAGAAAAGAAAAGAAAAGAAAAGAAAAGAAAAGGAGAAACACCCCATGGCCCATTATGGAAAGCATGTTTCCAAGTTGGACATTAGGTGTGTGTAGGTCTGTGGTGGCAGTGGTGGTGCACTTCCAAAACAAATGCTACCACCGTAGAAATGCATACAGTTGGGTTCAGTATCACTGATCAGATAGTAACCAGAAAAATCTTTTAGTAAAGACAAGTGCTCTATTGTTAAGCTGTACTCGGCAGTCTTGAGCGATCTGTTGGAAATCTGACAGATGATGCTACTCTCTTAGCTATAAGACTCAAAGAGCATCCCACAACACCAAGGATAGTATTCCTATGCCTTAATCAAGTCCTTTAGCAGAAATGTAGCCCCACTTTTTCTCCAACTCCAATTCCTGTCCCTCACTTCTGCTACTGTATTCCAGCTAACCATAGCTGTGGCAAGATGTTCCAGTCTCAGGCTTTTCTCTGGGTGCACAATGTTCTGCCTCCAGAATTTCCTAGGGCTGGCTATTAATCATTCAAGTCTCAGTAAAAATGCCATCTTCTTAGAGAACTTCCATTTATTTGCAGCAAACACACCATTTTATTGTTTCTAAGGGATAGGGCACTGTCTGAAATGATCTTTCTCTTCTCTTCTGTAAAATAGTCTCTGAGAAGAGATATCCTGGCTATGCTTGGTGTATGGTAGGCAATCAGTGCTTGTTCTATGCATAGATATTTAAGAATTTCTTTTAAATAGCTAGGAAGTATGTCATAGAAAAAGAATGATAAATGAGTTTAAGATTTTGATTTTGAGTTTTAATTATGGGTAAATACAAATTTAATTTAGCATCCTAGAAAATAACTTCAGTTGACCTGTCTCATGTCAATAAAAGTAAAAAACCACCATTGATTTAGCAGGTTATTATGAATACAGGCATCACAAGCAAAGAGTTGAGTGTTTCAACAAAAAATGAGTTAAATTTAATTTTTATTTATCTGTTATCACAAAATACTGAGAAATCCTCTTTAAGTAAAAATGGCAGCTTAATAACAAAAATACGGAACTGTTAAATAAATAAATACCCCTTTATCATCATGGAGATCAGGGGATTACCAACACAAATGGACAGAAGTAAGAAGGGCATGATATTTTTAAAGTTTCAAGCCAAATGATGTTTCATGCTTTAATCATTTGCATTCCTAAGAATTTAAAACATTGCACCTCTTTTTTTTCTGAGACAAAGAGCCAAATACAGTAAACTACCCACATCTATAAGGACTTATTTATTCATACTCAGTGAAACAAAAGGTGACTGTAACAAAGGACACTAAATTATTGGTTAATTTTATTCTCCAGAGATATGGGGTCCAATCAGGCTACAACAATGACATTACATAGCATTGCTTTTATTAGTAGTGGACCGAAAAGTAGCTGGTTTTCCTTCTGCTTCTTTAGTCTGAAAAGCAAGTGACTATGGTGGCCTTTTTATTGGGCAATAAATGTATTTAATGACATTACTATTTTAGAATAATGAAAATCTCAAAACAAGTCAAACATTTGAATTGGCAAGTACCGATTGCATCTTGGAGATACTATGAAATTGGCTTCTTTGTAATACTAATTCTGCAGCTAAATGGATTTGGGGAATTAGGAGAAGAGTACTAAAAATGTTAAGTTGGAGATACAAAAAGAGGTATCAGCAAAGAAAAGATTATTGGAATAAAAGTACTAGCTGAAAGAAAACAAAGGAAAAATAGCAAAAGCAAAGCAAGTCATTTATTAGAATGGGTTGTGTGAAATTGTCAGGTTTCATAGGGTAAAAAGGGTCTGATACAAAAATTTCATGTGGTTCAAATCAATGGATCTACCAAAGCACACATCTTGCTACTAAATGATAATTCCAAATTCATAATTGAGTTTATATACAAGTGTGAGATATGAATGGCTTCATATTTTGGGATTTTACATGGCAGTGTATGAAATGCCATTAACTGTTAGACTTCATTTTAGGCAATACATTCTCCTATTTGTGTAGACTCCCACATTTATTTTGAAGGCATTAACATTTCAGAAGGCATGTTCAGTTTCCAGGGTATGACTGGAGTTTTAAGACAGGAGTTTAGAAGTACTTAAATATTCCAAATCTGAATCATAATAAGACATAAAACCACTCCATAAGTGGTAATATTTTAGCTGGGTGGTGGTGGCACACTCCTTTAATCCCAGCACTCAGGAGGCAGAGGCAGGCAAATTTCTAAGTACGAGGTCAGCCTGGTCTACAAAGTAGGTTCCAGGACAGCCAGGGCTACTCAGAGAAAACCTCAAAAGGGGGGAGGAAAATGGCTCAGCAGTTAAGAGCACTGGCTACTCATCCAGAGGTACTGAGTTCAATTCCCAGCAAACACATGGTGGCTCACAACCATCTAAATAGGATCTGATGCCCTCTTTTGGCATGTAGGTATACATGCAGAACACTCATACATAAAACACAAATACATTAAAAAATTTAAAAATAATCTTGAAGAAGAACTAGGATTTTAAGATGCACAGTACTGTTACATGTGGCAAGGCCCTCATTTGGTCCCAAACACTGGGAAGGGAGGGAGGGAGGTAAGAAGGGAGGGAAGGAGTGAGACAGAGCACACATTATGCAGACATATGAATACATATTTAAAACACCATAAGATGTAGCTATTAAAGCACACAAATAAACCTGTCATGGAAATGACAATGTACCAGTGAAGTGGGGTGGGAAGAAGAAGAGAAGAAAAATTCAGGTAAACACCCCAGTATTTAAAAACAAATGGTGCGTTTGGATAGCTAATGTGATAATTTGAATTTCAGCATGTGGTATTCTAAAAAGGAATGCTGCAGAGTTGCCTGTGTGCTGGAAGGTGATTGGTTAAGTTTGTCCTGCTGGCAGTTATGATAATAAAATATTCTGGTTTGTATTTATGGAAGACATGGAGGTGTTTAAAAGAAACTCATCTGTGCCAGAGTTTAAGCCTGCCCCTAACTTTCAGGAATTCTGTTTCTTGATCATCAAGAATGAGGCAGCTATTAGAGGGCAGTGAAAGTACATCAAGAAATGGGGTGATGAGCCCTGTTTTGGTGAAGATGGAAGATTTAATTAACCAACCACAGGGCCAAGCAATCATTGCATCTCAATGCTGTCCATGTTATAGACCGATCAAATGTAGGTAAAGCCTACTGACAAACCATCTCATGTATTTTAAGTTACATTTTCTTTACGTTTTAACACCTCTAAAATTACAGTATGTCTTAATACCATTTTTGATCTAATGATATAAAACAATTGACAGAGAGGTTAGTTAAGGGTAACCTCTTCTAAGTCACTGCAGTTCAATTCAAACCATAGAAAATTTTCTACATGATGCTGTAACAGTCACTACCATCTTATAAGATTAAAAAAGACCAGAGTAGGAGACTGTCTTGGTCATTTACATGTTTCTGATTTCTGGTTATATTCTTTATCTAAACTATGAGTCTTGGGAGAATTTGCATAAAAGAACTTCACCATTGGAACCTCGAACTGTGTTGCAAAGGATGTCATTATGTGTGTACATAAATGCTTTTATGGGGTAAACCAATGCAGAAATATTTATCATATCTTGAGCTTAGTGGAACACATGCTTGCCACTTGAAGAAGTAGCAGATCATACAGAAACCTTTTGATGAACTTGATTTAAAAAGAATGAGTATAAATACAGAAACCATATAATGAAGGAGGAAAAGAATTATAGAACTCTGTGCTGCCATGCAAGGCAGCTACTAGTTATATGTAGTTTTCAACTGAAATTACTTAAAACAAAATAAATTTGGAAATTCAGTTCCTCAGTCATACTGGCTTAGTCACATTCAAGTATTCAATAGTAACATATGGCTAGAGGTTACAGCACTGGACAGCATGGATACAGAATAGCTTTATCATCATAGAAAATGTGATTGGATTGTGCTGCTCTCAGCAAATAGAAGAAAGGTAAGTCATACTTATGGGCCAATGTTTAGTAGTTGCACATCTGGACACATCGCTTATTTTGATGAATGAATGAGCTTCACTAGTGCTGTAAGGATAAGACAACGAAGGACAGGTTTGATTTCGCTGAAGACTACACAATGCTATAAAAGGTTTACCTACTGTTATCATTCTATGATTTGGTTTTTAAGGTGCAATAACATACACTTACTTAATAAAGATCTTTACGACTCATACAACTTGCTGCATTTTTAATACTGGATTGACTTTTTTTCTCTATTTCAAATCCAAGTTTTATGACTTCTTTTTCTTTTCTTTCCTTTTTTTTTCAGCCCAAAAGCACACTTGCTGGTATTTTTAAACACATTAATAACAGAAATGAGTGAAATAAGCTTTGGTGGGAGCTATAACAAACTGAAAAACCTGCATTCTGTATTAACTGTTAAGTTGCTATTCAGTTCCTGCCAACTGCAGTCATTCAGGAGTACTGGCCTAGTTTGGTCAGACACTGTATTTTGAAAGGAAGAAACCAGGTATTAAAAACTGTTATTTGTTCGTTCATTCCTTCATTAGAGAGAGAGTTTGTGTAGGGGGTGGTTATAAATGCCACAGTGTAAAGGTTATAGGACAGCTTCTCCAAGTCAGCTCCCTCCTGTCACTTCGTGAGACTTAGGGATCAAACTCAGGTTGTCAGGCCTGCACACAAGTGATTTTACCTGATGAGCTGTCTCTCTGGCGAGAAACTTGGCTTTTTAGAGAAATTAATCATTTAAAAAATCCTATTTTCTAATTTAAAACTTTTAAATTTTCTACTAAACACACTTATACTATTATAGATGGCTGTACCTGCTACTAAGTGTGTGACCTGTGGTTTCAAAGACCTGAAGGTAATTATACTTTCTTCTCTAAGGCCCTTTTGACCTCAGATATATTTTTTTGAATTTTTTTTTTCGAGACAGGGCTTCTGTGTCCTAGTTCCAGCTGTCTTGAAAATCACAGAGATCTGCCTGCCTCTGCCTCCCAAGTGCTGTAATTAAAGGTGTGCACCACCACCAGCGGCCCAGCCTCAAATACTCTTAAAGATAACTGCACATAATGTCTCATTAAACATAATGAGGGAATGGAAATGAAGTTCACAGTGTTTAGTAAAATATTAACATTTGCAATGGAAAAATTAAGAAAAAACAAATTGTTGTATGACTTTTAAGCGCAAGTTTTACTGTAATTAAAATCTTTAAGCAGAGTGTACTTTTGTAATCCCAGTAAAAGGAAGGCACAGGCAGAAGGCCTGCCATAAATTCTACATAGTGAATTCTAGGCCAACCAGGGTTACATAGGAAGACCCTGTCTCAAAACAAAACAAAACTTAATTTTTCTCCTTGTTACTCCATTGGAAAATAACTGGAAACCTGGAAGAGAACATACTATTTTATATAAAAGCCAAGTCTCCACCGATGAATGAGTTAAGAAATGTTTTTTAAATTGGAAAAGCTGTCAGAAAGCAAAGCAAATCTTTTTAATTCTCTCCATAATTCAAATTCTGTATACTCAAAAGCCCATTAAATTTAAAAGGTTTCTATACCGTATATGGAAGCATACACAATTATTTTGTTCCAAGTGTACTTAACTGTATTTTATTTTTATCATGTGCCCACCCTAAGGAACCAGCATTTGTGGCCTTTTTATTCAGTTGATAATTCAAATATTATTTCTCATACAAATACATGGTTTATTGTGCTTATTTATCACTAACTTGGTACACTTCATAATCACATTACAACCCCACTGTGTACTGAATGCCACTTACAGTTCCAACTACTCAAGACAAGCACTGTTACTTTCAAGAGAAGATTGGCAGTAATTAAAGGTCTTATTTAGTAGTTGTTGCTAACTACATTTTTAAAGGGAAAAAACAGAAAGTAATACAGAATTTAATTTAGTAATTATATTTTATTAATAAGATCTACTTTGGACATATGTTCCAATTGGGGTTAAAAAAGATGTGCTAAACTGTTATCACTGTTATGAAACAGAACAAGATGGATGTGTTTTATACTTCATCAATGAGAAGTGAAACATCTGTGACCCTTATGAAAAAAAATGAAATCATACCAGCACATTAATAATAATAATAACAACAACAATAGTGCTTTGCACTTATAGACCTCCTTCTAGAAGAATTTCAGAGTGCTTTTAAAACACATTATTTTTCCTCTTTTGAACAAATAAGACAACTAAATCAAAGAGTAATAATGGCTTGCTCATACCACAAAGTGAGTCAGCAGCAAACTAGGAATAGATTTTCTAACTTGTTCAGTCTCCTGCCATTATACTGTGAAAAGATTATTCTGTTTGAGTATGTCTTGCAGGTTATACTCAAAGCATAGGTATCTCCAGGTATCTAGTGAACCCAGTATTTTTCCCCAGCTCTAGCCTACTTTATACTGCTATTTACAAGCCTACAATGTCATCTGTGCTAAGGGTCACATGGGAAAGGGAGAATAAGAGGTCAACCCTCCTGCAGATCTATCTGGAGCTAGTCTCTAGACATCTGAACATGTAATAAAGGCTAGCCAACCAAAAATCACAAATTTGGAGTGCTATGAGAAATTCAAAGACAGGTAGGTCATTAAGGACTAGAACTGGGATCCACTAGAAAAACCTAACAGCAAAATGGCCAGCTGCTCTATTGTATTTATACAGATTCTGGAGGAGGACTTTTTTTGAAGTAAGCTTTTTAGACTTCAAATTGATCCCACTAACACTGCCGTGGATCAGAATGATCCATAGAACCTTAAAGTTTGGACACAAAAATTCCTAAGCTAGAATTTATATAATCCAACAATGCAAGATAACAGACCAATTCTGGTAAGAATAATCAGAAAGTATGCAAATTAAATGGGCTAATCAATGCAGAAGAGATGGTGTCATCTAAACGTTCAATGAATGTTTGTGTACATAGACATAAAAACAATTTATGCTAAGGGTAGCATGGGAAAGGGAGGATAAAAGCTGCTACTTCAAAACTATAATATTAGTGATATTATAAATATGAATATCTGATATGTGACCTCTGTGAAAGGGTCACTCAACCCCCATAATGGCCGTGACCACTTTAGAAACACTGCCTTTGAGTATGACTAAAAGGCCAACAAGTGGTAAGTGGGTTGAGGCTGGCAACCCAGTCAGGGAAACCATGGAAGCCAAAGCCTACTGGGGGACTTGGTGAACGGTCTAACTTGGCAGGTATCAAGGAGATACAATCTGAGTCACGAGGGAGTAGGGGAGAGGAAGGTCTGCAACCATTTTTTAGCTCCTGGATTACAAAACTGGCAAGGTCAGACAGTTGTTTTTCTGTTTGGACACCTAGCTAAGCCCAAGACATGATCATGGTACCCAGGAACCCTTCTAAAGCCTCTCCTACTACCATCCTATTTCAGGCCACTTGGGGAAATAAGCAACATTATGAAACCTGCAAAAGGCCACTCCCTGCCAAATCCCTGAGGCTACAAGCAGCTGAACCTCAAGGAAGAGGAAAAGCTCAAGAAATTCAGACTGTGTAGGCTCCTGTGACATCTGTATTAGCCTTTCCCTTCCCAAGTTACCGACCCAAGTCTTTTCAAGGACCTCTCATGCTCCCTGAAAGCCCTTTCCTCCTTTTATGATGTAAGCTAATGGGGGAAAATAACATGTATTTTATAGCCAATTTTGTTGAAATGCATTTATTTCATTGTCAGTTTGCTCATTACCAGAAAACAGTTCTTTCTTCTTGCTTACTTTTTCCTTCACTTTACATATGATCCAATATTAGCTTATATATCATCAAAATGCTTTCTTTATCTAGAAAGTAATTCTTGTGTTTGACTTCATTTTCCTTTCTACTGTCTATTTAAATTGTAATCTAGATGCCACCTAGTCTTCTTTATATCAAAGTCAGACTTAATGCATATTTGACAAGAAGCAATATTAAAGTTTGAAGAGTTTCACTAACTCAGAAATTCTCAATATTGATTGTACATCGAAATCACCTGTGGAACATTCTAAATACACAACTGTCTGGGACCCAGACAATTCTAAAAGTGCAAATCCTAGTTAAGAAGTATTCTCTTGTACATTATACAATTTAGAACTTGGTTTGGCTGACTTTCTCTACATAATTACCACTATTTTTTTACTCTTCCTAGAAAGACAACCAAAAGTTTAGACTACTGTAAAACATGCCAAGATGACATATGCAGAGAAAACTGAAATGCTTGTGGATTTAGATTTCAACTTCATCCATTAAACACAGGCAATGGAGAAACAAATTTATTTTAAATACTGTACACATGATTTTGAATGCCTTTTGAATTAATATGAAAATGAATCATCAAGCTAGATTTAAAGCTCCTCGACAGCAGGGACTCCGCCTCTTTCATCCTGCAACTAGTTGATAAATGAGTTGATAAACATTGTACTTAATGTTGTATTAGGTGCTGGTGATAATAATCTGGAAAAAATATGGCCAACACACACCAGGCTGTAGAATCCAATAAATTACAATAAGGACAATAATATATACTATAATAGTGGTTTGGGGCAATCATTATTACTTATACATAATAAAATAAACTGACATTTACTATAACTTAGCATGTGCCAGGCACTGTTCTTAGCATTTTGAATATTGTCCCCTTTAATATTAAGTATTTTGAAGATTTTCCAGGTTCATATAAATCTGATTAATATGGACTCCTGAGGCATGTGCTATTCACATTACTGTTTTATAGTTGAGATAGCACAGACATTTAGTCACATATCCTAAGGTTTCCTATGCAGGAAAGGGTAGAAAGTGAAAACACAGGCTAGGAGTTGGGTGCCAGAATACAATTACCCTATACGGTCTCCAAGAAGGCCAGATCAGTTTTTATGATACTCAACAAATATTGGAGGGAGAAAGGAAGGGGATTAACAGAGCATCCATATCTTGTGCCCAAAGCTGCTTCTTACAATTCCTGAACACAACCTTTGAGGGTCTGTATAGCCAAGGCAAAAAAAAAAAAAAAAAAAAAAAACAAGTGTTAAATGCCTCTATGCTTCACTAATGGGATGGGAGTTAGGCTTTCTTAACTAACATTGCTCTCTTCAGTTCTATGTTTCTCTAGTTCCGGTAAGATTCTACTATACCGTTTTGGAACCAAACTAAAAATAACATCTTGAGGACAATACTTCCAACAATCTCCCACATGCTCGATCAACTTACAGTGACATGCTATTGCAACAACAACAACAAAAAAAGATATTTCCTCAGAATAAGGCAAGAAAGGCAAATCTAAAGAGATGATATTTCAAGTTGAATAAAAGGGGAAAATTCCAATTCAGGGGAAAGGCTGCTGCCAACAGCTTGTTTTGTTCCTAATGACCAGCACACACAAGTTTCACAGAGCTGGAGAGATAAGACGTAGATGCTAAGTGGTGGTAGTAGAGGCATAATTCTCATCATTCCTTTGAGAGCAGTGCAAAATAACAAAACCTCTATAAAAGAGATGGGCAAGTGGGCTGTAAAAGGAGTGATCCCACACATATAGGGAAAGCAATTTGCACCTACAGATCTTAGTGGTACAACCATCCTCGTCAAAGAATGAAAACCTCAATGGAAAGCCACTATTCACCCATGAAAAGCGTTGTGGGCTATTTGTTGAGCTGACTAACAAATAGGAGTGGTTAACCTGGCATACCAAGCACCATAGAGATATTTTTTAAAGTATGCTTAGTCAGCTAATCTTGTTGAGATTTCTCTCATACTACTGATTTCTTAATCTCAAAATAAATTAAGAGGCTTCATTCAGAATTCCCTGTAGTCTACCAGCTTGAATTTGTTGGGTGTCTTTGATTGTCTCTTGTCTTTAGATTCCCTGCCTTGTCTCTTTAGATTGTGCTGTGTCCTTTGGTATTTCCCGTTAGTCCATGTCTGGAATAGCTAATTATACGGCAGCATAATTCCTGCCCGTACAACAAGGAACAGCAGAACCTTGCTAATTCACACCAATGACTGAAAGACTCCTGTGTAAGTTAGTGAATTATGCAAATAAGCAATAAGTGAAGAAAGATGATTCAAAATTGTATTTCATTCATTTATTTTGACAAGTATAGTTTAGTCTTAATTATTTCAAAAATTTCTTTGTAGCATACTAATAAATGTACTGTGGCACATTTGTTGAAAGTGATAAAGCCTTCACTAACTGAGTATGTTCCTGTGAATAAGTTCATGAATATAGACTCAGGCTCTGACCCCCTGTTTTATTTTTAATTTCATTGACTTTTCAGCACTGACTTCAGTTGACAAGACAATATATAAAACACCAGTAAAATACAGGAATTATTTCAGCAGTAAATACTAATTTTAGAAACAGTTTTTTTGTTATGTTTATGCTTTCATCATGCTATTTCCATCAACTATGCTTTAAAATAAAACATTTGTAGTCTATAGTCATAATGCCAATGGAACTTTTACTTTGCTTTTAAATCAAACTAGAACGCTCTTTTTTTTATTATAAAACATACAGCATCTCCCTATGAAGTCCAGGCAGGCCTGGAACTTGCCATCTTTGCATAGTGTGCATGTTACAGGCATTTATCACAAGTGGCCATATATCCCTCTGAATTACTATTTGATGTTCTGTCTTACCATACTTCTTTCTTTTAAAGACATCTGTTTTAAGATAAGTGGATATATCACATTATGTAACATTTTCATGTCAAAATACTTACATTATTATATTCTGAGTTAAATTATTTAAGATAGGAAAACATTTTGATATACTTCTGACAGATATATCCTGAAGGATTGATCAATTTCTTTCAAAGTATTATCAATGGTTACAGTGGGGAGTAAAGAGAGACTGCCCTTCCAGTCCTGGGTTTAAAGCTGCATATAGATCAACTCCTTTAATAAGGACTTTTAGGCTAAACTCCAATTGAGATACATTAAAATCATTAAACATTTGTCACACGTGGCTCTTTGATTTGTAAGAGCTAGATAAATAATGAAAAACATAAAACTTAGTTTCAAAGTAAGTGACTACATCTTTGCTTATTAAAACTTCACCTATTTCAAGGGGCGCAACTCAGATTCCATCTCTATCTGGAAACCTCTCCCAAGGTTTAGATACTGAAGCACTTTAGGATTACTGTCTCCTATCAGAAACATTGGGCCTTCAGGTTGAAGTTTCCCTTCTAGATTCGGAGCAATGAAGCTATGGCAAAGCATGAAGAATCTGAAACTTTTAGACTCTCAAGCCTTGCTAACTTGAGAGGGGGTGGGGTCATTTCGTCTCTTTGAGGTGGTTTTCTTAACTGAAAAATGCCAATTACCCACATGGCAACATATGTAAATGTTCTCCATGAACAATAAAGTCTAAATAAAGGTCTGGAGAGGTAGCTCAATGGTAAAAATCCTGCACCAAGGCCCTGGATTCCACCCCTTGCATCAAGTAAAGCAAATACCATCACCAACTCCCATAAAAATCCAGCATGTAGAGAGTAAATGCATGAATAAACAAGTGATCAGAAATAGATTTATCTCTAGAAGCAGGAACCAGGCCTTGTTTATACCTATATACTTTATATACCACATAGGGCAGAGAGAGAATAAACATTTTCACTGAGTGAATTAGGTCAAAGTTCAGGGCACGCAGAATAGAAAAACAGACATGTATGAAGACCTGGATTTGTGATCTTAGTTATGAGTTTGGTTTTAGCACCTTTTTTTTTAAAACAAAAGTATATCATCAATGTCTCAAATTAGCAACCCCATCATTTTTGGAACATAGTTGGTTTAGCCTTAAGCTTCAAAGAAAGACATCAAGCAAGGTTCCCATGGCCTAGACCTGGGAGAATACAATTAACAGTAACTCAATTAATCTTTTCTAGTTACCATTATGGTTGGGTGTAAGGCAATGCAGATGAATCAGAATAAATTCACAACAACCACAGAAAAAAGTACTTTAAGATGAGTCAAACTAATGATGACTTTTCTCTGTATATGAAGGCATAATAGTACATATAGAAATATTAAATGATGCCCAACTAATGCTAAAGTTTACATTAGATCTGGGTTTGTGGTAACTGGGAAACTAGAGATAACAAGGCCATTCATGGTTAGTCTTCAAAAGTTTTGCCTGATTCCATTTTATAATTATGAATAATTTAAGGAATTACGTAAAATAACGAAAAAATGTCAGTTTATAAGAAAAGCAAGAAAGGAAAGCAAAATTAAACAAAGTCAGTATAAATATTATGTCAGTTTTGAAATATGTGTTACAATGGGAACTAAGAAAATACTTAACTTTTAAACCACTAAAGGCTGTTCTGGACCACATAAACACTTGGTTTAAATAAAGGAAAGGAAAGAAAATACCAACCACTAAAACAAACAAAAATTAAGAGGCTATGTGAGAAGCAATGCTGTCTTACAGAGCAAACATAACCTACTTACAAAAACATGATGAGGAGAAATGTTATCAAGACAGAGTGAAGACAAATTAGAAATGAGTAAAACATTATATTCTGGGCTAAGTGAAGGAAAGATTATGCCACTTAAAAATAATTCTTATCAAAAAATAAAAAAAATAATTCTTATCTAATGCAGAGACAAATTTGAGAGTCAGATTAAAATGATATAAATAGCAATTATTGCTGAGAACATAAAACATTTCTGAATGACTATAAATCTTCTAATTTGCTCAAAGACTACTGTTAATTTAAAAAAGTCTTATGGCAGCACTCAGGAGACAGAGGCAGGTGAATCTCTATGAGTCTGAGGCCAGCCTGGTCTGCAGAACAAGTTCCAGGACAGCTGGGATTAAACAGAGAAATCAAACCCTGTCTTGAGAAACAAAATAAAAAGTCATATCCATTAGAAATTTTAATTGATTTGAAAAGTCACAAAGTAAGCTGGGCGTGGTGGTGCATGCCATTAATTTCAACAATTGGGAGGCAGAAGCAGGCAGATTTCAGACAGTTTGAGGCCATTCTTGTCTACAGAGTTAGTTCTAGGACAGACCCTGTCCCAAAAAACCAAAAAAGGCACAAAGTCAATAAATGCTAAAACTACAAAAAAATCTCATCTTTTGAAAGCTCTAAGAGAAAAACGGAATATCACCTGTCTCTAAGAATGCAGAGATGAACCTTGACTATTAGGCTGCTCTGCTAAAAGAATTAACTGTGATAGATTTTTCAGGAGTTGTTCATTACACTTAGTGGAAAAGCACTAATCTGGTGAAAGAAAATTTCATGTAACATCTAACTCCATAATACTTTATTTAGATAACACATTATGTATGTAGCAAAAATATTAATCACTTAATATTCATTCCTATGCCCATTTTCACCCAAAAGCCAAGAGGCAATTAATATGCAGTCCTGAAACTTTATAGTGCACGTTATCATGATACTTAAAGGATTTACTCTCTTCTCTACCATGAGTATCATAAACCTTTTCCTCCTAATTAATGTGCAATTAATTCAACCAACCTCCAATTACTCTTCTACAACACTACCCCACTTAGACAATAAAGCAGTCTCTAAGATGGGTTTTAAACCTGGGCTAAAATAGACTTCTACAGACCAAAATGGTTCAGGGATTTCTCTCTATAGTGTAATTTAGATGTCATATCTAATTTGCTGTCATGACTATTGTTTCACTGTGCAATTTGTATGTCGTTTTGAATGGTAAAGGCATCATAGCTTTATTGAATTAAACCTTCTGTCTTTATTTAGGGTCTGATGTTACATGTTTGTGCATTTATGTTTATGTCTCAAAAGCTGCTTGACATCAGGTAGTAGAAAAGAATATGCTCTTCTGATGTTTCCTTAAATCTCAGAAAACATAAATATAAACTGAATAAAATTCTCTCTAAACTAAAGAAGCAAAATACTGGCTATTACTATTATTTTTTTAAAGGCAGAGGTAGCTAAATAAGTACTCTTATTATAGATGGCCTGACAATTCTGTGGCCTAAATACCCCGATTATTATTATACTAGCTATTTTTTCTAAGAATATCTCTTTACATTGAGTTTTTATGACTATCTTAAACATGGATATTTATACAACAACTCCAAAGTCACAAGGAAGTGAAAAAGCGCCTCAATGTTAACTCAAAGGACCAATACTGTAAATACTTAATAGTCTATGGTTGTCCTTGTGCTGGGCTATGAGTTCAAGTCCAAAAGCCATGAGTAAGACCAAGCGTGGAAAGCCTTCCATTAGACCATTGGAATAGCCTTTTAAGTAATTTTTAGTGCATGAAATTTCATAAAGTTTTTACTAGATAATTACACTTCCTGATTTTGTAATTAGTGGAAGTACATGCAATTACATAATAATTATGATAGTAATTACGTAATTAAGATGTATAATTATGTAGTAAAAAACATCATGGAAATAAAACCATCTACTGTGTAAGCACAATACATTTCAGAAGTAAATTCACCAGCTCAACTGTTTAAAAATACTTTTCTTCAAAATAAAGTGATTAGCTTACATTATGATCTAACTGCTTGAAAACTGTTTAGTATTTTTTCTCTCATTCGTGATAGAAGTGTATTTCTTAAAAGTACACGAAGGAAAATCTTGCCAGGTCCCTTTCACTCTTACCACTCAAAAACATTACAATATGTTTTGCAAATGAAGGCCACCAATCACTACTTTATCACCCAGACACTGTAACACTGGTGCCCTTGTTTGTGCTGCTATGCCTGTCACTACAAAAAGGGAAAGAAGCCTGTTCATTGAAAAGACAGTAATAGGAAACAATTTTATAAAACGAGTCACATGTCTGTCATCATAGCATGCCTCTGGGTGCCTGAGTACATAAAAATGCAAAGGCTGAGTGCATATTTACAGAAATGGGTTGAAAGAAAAGACACAATTAGAATCTGGAAGTTTGCTGCCCAAATGTATGGCAACTTTCACATACTACCTTAGTTATACTAAAAAGGATGACAGAAAATGTACAGAACCAAGACACTTCTAGTTAAGGGCAAAGCAATTAAAGTGACAATTTCCTGGAAAATGTACTTTCTCTTCTGCTACACTGTGTTAGTTAAAAACAGGCAGTACCCAGAGTAACAAAGCAGTGTGACAGGGATCCATGTTTTGTCATTGCTGTAGTGAGCAGAAAACAGCACATAAAAATCAACTGCTACAAGAAAAGTAAAACCTTTTAGTAGTAAAATTAAAAAAAATTGTTTCCATTAAAAAAAATGTACTTGAAATCTTTACAAATGTGCTAAATCAATGTTGCAAAGAGGTCCACAACAGCGATGGTGAAACTTCAATCTGGGAGAACAATGAGTGGCCCTTGTACGAAGTGCGTGTAGACCTACATTCCAGTTCTCTCTTATAATTCTGAGAGGTTGAAAGCTATTTTGAAAATCCCAATTTATTTCTCTCTTGGTCTTTCTAGTTAGAAAGAAACAAAGTGGATAGAGCTCATGCTTCTTTTATCCCCCTCTCCTAGGCCACTACATTTCTAGTTTAATTACAGAATATATTTCAAAAAACCAGGCTGTGATAGGAAGTCTACTTTAAAACTTGAGCAGGGCTCCTGGAACTGGCATATTTATCATTTTAGAGTTTAACTATAAGGATGTTTTAATCAATGAATGAGTAAAATGGGAGTAAGCTTCAGTTATTACGATGGGAGAATGTCTCAGATAAGTGCTTTTCAAACCTTAGCATGTCTAGGAACTACCTGTGGATCTTGTTAAAATGCAGATGCTGATGCAGCAAGTCTGGAGAAGCCTGATAGTTTGAATTTCTAACAAGCTCACAGGTGATGCCAATGCTGCTAGTATACTGATCACACTTGGGAAAATGCAAAGAAAAAAGTGTTGGTTTGCAATCATTTATATGTTGTTT
Organism: Chionomys nivalis; assembly: GCF_950005125.1. NCBI lineage: Eukaryota > Metazoa > Chordata > Mammalia > Rodentia > Cricetidae > Chionomys > Chionomys nivalis. The sequence continues at coordinate 61,922,845 of NC_080112.1, forward strand.
TCAACCTACACTGTAAATTGCTAGAATAACCACTGTAAACTGAGTAAAAGTCTTTGTGAAATTGTAGTGTTTATAATTTTTCCTATTTTAAAAGCTGTTTGTAACTTGGAAATTACATAAAAGTAAAAAGGACCATGCCATGTCATGGCCTTTGTACCCACAAAGAGCCATGGTTACCTACACAAGATTGGCACTGTCAATTTCTGTTGGGGGTGAGGAAGGGCTCAGTTAATGGTTGTGGGGTTAGGATAAGACATTTGCTTCAGCAGTGTAGCCACTGGTAATCTGTTCATGCTGATGCAAGCAACCCTAATTAAATTGAATGTGATACACTCAAGAAGTAGAAGCGGGGGGTCTCAGTTGAGAAGAAGGAATTTAGCAGGAGGGTAACAAGAGAAAGCAATGGGAAGGCAAATAGGATCAAAATACATTATATATATATATATGAAATTGTCAATAATTTAAAAGTATAAAGAAGAAAATACAAATGATCCACCCATAGATAATGATCATAAAACATTTTAGTATTCCTTATTTTTTATCCATCTTGCGAAAACTTGTTCTTCACTTTAGCATTAAATAAAGTATTTCAAGATAAAGAGTAAAATTATGGAACATCTAACAACAGCAGCAATAATTCACTTTTCTATTTTCAAATGTTTTGAAACAGGGCCTCAATATGGAGATTATATGGCTGACTTTGAACTTGTAGCATTCCTCCTGCTTTAGTGCTTGAACTATAATTTTAGGGAAGTGCCATCTAGACTAGTGGGCTGGTTAGCTTTTATCACCAATTTGAAACAACCTAGAGTCATCAGGGAAGGGGAACCTCAATTGAAGAATTGTTTCAGACTGGCCTGTGGTCATATTTGCAATAGCTTATCTTGATTGATAATTGATTTGGGCAGCACCATCCCGAGGCAGGTGGGCCTGGAATGTAGAAAAGGTGCTAAGCATGAGCCACACAGCATGCCTCCATTAAGTCTATTCCAGATTCCCGTTTTGAGTTCCTGCCCTGACTTCCCTCACTGATGAATTGTGACCCAGAAGGCAAAGCTGACATTAAACTCTTTACTCCTCAAGTTGCTTTGGATTATGGTGTTTAATCACAGAGAAAGAAAAGCAAACTAGGATACCCAGTTTGAAAATTATTTGCATACTTCTACAAGAACTTCTTAAATATAACAGAAAACTTATATTGTGAACTGTCAAGTTATGAACTTCTATCATAAAAATTCCCTTAAACTATTTCACAATTATAAAAGATGCAATTTTATGAACAAATTGATGCTTGAGTCAGATTTTTATTTTTCTATGAACGTGGCAGGTACATTTTACCTGGCATTAGTTATTAAAAACAAAATTTCTGAAGAAAAAAAAAGCCAGAGGTGTTCTATAAATGACTACAAGGAAATAGTATCATTCAGATAGAGCAGAGAAGTTGTACATATGATTGTGACAGCATACACAGGAACTGTACAAGTTCAAACCAACCAAGTTCCAGCTTGGAGGGAGGGTGGGCATCAAGTGCCACCTATAACCAAGGAGCTGTTGACAACTGATAGCTATCTGGAGAGGTAGGGTTTTTTTTTTTTTAAGTTTTAAAAGAGTGTATCCCCTGGCAAACTGACCACATTCCAGTGGAAGGCCACACATCCACAAATGTATGAGAAGCACAAACTGGACTTACAGGCTACAAAAAAGGACAAAAAGTTGGGCAGCTAGGGAAGGGAGGTGGATCTGGGAGGAGTTGGGGGAGGCAGATGAATATGATCATAACACTTGATACAAAATCCAATTAAAATCTAGAAAAGCAGAGTAAAAGTTTTCTTAAAAAAAGTTTTGGGGGCTGGCAAGCTGACTTACTTTGTTAAAGCAAATGAAGGCGTAAGTCACAAACAATCCCACACCCGTTTGGAATTATGATTATTAGAGAGGTTATTTATTTTAAGGGGGAAAAACTTACAGATCACCGTCCCAGACAACAGCCCTCTGCGCAATCAGGAATGGAGCCTACTCGCCGGAAGCTGAGCCGGAAGCCAGAGCACGAGCAGAAGGAAGAGGCGGCATTTTTAAAGGGAGAGAAACCACACCCCAGTGGGCTGGTATCTCAGTGGCTATTGGCTGAAGGAGCGGAAGGAGCTCCTGCAACAAGCAAGTTATTGTTGCCAAGACTGACAACCTGAGTGTAATTCACAGGGTGGAAAGAGAGAACCAACTCCTGTAAGGTATCCCTTGATTGTTACATGTGTGCTCTTGCATGAATGTGAATGAAATAATGAAATAAATGCATAAATAAAATAATGTTGTAGAATATTCTTTTACACTGTGTGAAGATGTGTCACTGTGATTGATTTAATAAAGAGCTGAATGGCCAATAGCTAGGCAGGAGGTATAGGTAGGACTTCTAGACAGAGAAGGGAAGTAGGAGCAAGAATCTAGGCAGATGCAAGGGACATGAGGAAACACAGAGGAAGCAGGATGGGCAATACATGACAGAACGTAGATTAACAGAAAAGGGTCAAAGTTGTAAGAGTTAGTTGAGACAAGCCTAAGCTAAAGGACAAGCTTTCATTAACAAGAAGTCTGTGTGTCCTTATTTGGGAGCTGGTGGTACAGAGAAAGATTTGTTATATATGACATCCAATGTGGAGGCTTGAATATCCAAACAAAGGGCCAGAGAAAGCTAAGAAAAGCTCTGGTCAAGGAGCCTGACATGACTTCCTACTTCAAGAGCTTGTGGGACAAGCCTAAGCTAAGGCCAAGCTTTCATAATTAATGATGAATCTCTATGTCATTATTTGGGAGCTAGGAGCCAAAAGAAAAATCCAACTACACAATAAAAATTTAAGTTTTCAGAGAAACAACTCAACTCATGAGTTTTAAGAGCAAAATAAACGGACCAGACATTGTGTGACACGGCTTTGTTTCTAATGTCCTGAATGATTGAACAAAGTAAATTCTAAGAATGTCAACTGACTGAGAAAATAGTCAAGGGATTGTTTGCTACTTTTATTTCAGGACTTCTAGCAATAACAAATATCTGTTGCATTTTGACTTCAGCAGTTAAAGAAATAGAAATTTTTAACATTGAATGCCTTGAGATGCACAGAAATCTCCAAATTGCAAATAATTTCCGTAAAACTCGTATCTGTCTACCAGGCGGTGGTAGCGCACGCCTTTAATCCCAGCACTCGGGAGGCAGAGGCAGGCGGATCTCTGTGAGTTTGAGGCCAGCTTGCTCTACAAGAGCTAGTTCCAGGACAGGCTCCAAAGCTACACAGAGAAACCCTGCCCTGAAATAAAATAAAAAATAAAAAATAAAAAAACAAAAGCAGTACCTTTACGATACCCTTCATGTTTTAGAACTAACTACTGTCTTTTTTTGAAGACCATTTTTCAAGGATAAGACAAGTATGCCTGCTTCATGAGCAAGCTGCTCAGCAGATAGCAAGCAGAGAACAGGACCCTGAAGTGTGAGAAGCGGTCAGCTTGGCTCATTCACCAGTTAAGAGACCTGATAGTTTTTTTTTTTTTTTTTTTGGGTTTTTCGAGACAGGGTTTCTCTGTGGTTTTGGAGCCTGTCCTGGAACTAGCTCTTGTAGACCAGGCTGGTCTCAAACTCACAGAGATCCGCCTGCCTCTGCCTCCCGAGTGCTGGGATTAAAGGCGTGCGCCACCACTGCCCGGCTGACCTGATAGTTTTTGAGTTCAAGTTTGGTATCAGCCAAATAACAGACACATGTCATTGCCTTCAGTATCATTTGAAACTAGTGAAATCGATATAAGCAACATGCAAATACCAAGAAAGTTTTATAACTTTAATTTATGGACAATTGAGTCAAGGTAAACAATACAGCAAGTTCTACTATTTCTCTTATAAAGCACCCCCCAGGAATAGAAGTATTTTCTAGGAATAATTCCACCAAAATCCTTGAAATTGCTTGTGTGACCTTGTTTTCCTTCAGGAATTCTTTAATCAAATATTTAGTGATTAGGCTACAAGATGCAGTCCTCTGTCTCGACGAACTTAAGTGAAAGAGAAAGCAAAATAAAACACTCAAGACTCCTCAAAAAGGTCACAGGGGAATGTAAAGGATGGAAACACTTCTTTAACTTGTTCGTCAATGCAATGAGTCTAGCCTGCTGCTTCCTCACAGGGCTCTTTTGAGGTTCCATGTTACACCTGTGAAAGGATGGCGAGAAATAGAAACGCACCTTACAGAAAGCCAGTCTAGTTCTGCGTGAGCACTAACAAAAACAAATCCTGTTGATATGGGCCTATAACAGCATACGGGAGGAACAGGCAGAAGGATTAAACTCACTGACTTTGGGGCCAGCGTGAGCTACTTCTGAAACCTTGTCTAAAAAAAGGTAAGAGATAAGAAAACCTATAAGAAATATAAGCAAACATAAAGGAAAGATTGAAGGAAAGAAACAATAACAAAACAACCTGAGAAATTTAAGGAAAAATCAAACCAAAACCAAGAAAGCAGGTGAACTAGGGGCCTGATAAAGAAAAAAAGAAAAGCAGGAAGACTAAAATTCAAAGAAGTGAATACAGGGTGTCATCTGGTTGAGGGCTCAAGAACCCAGCTATCATAACAGGTGCAACTTAGAAGGCTGTGGAATAGGAAGCTGCCCATAAGCCTTTGTGAAAAAATGGAAAAAAGGGGGGTAGGGAAGAATATGAAGATAGTCTAACCAGCCTAAAAGGACTCCCACTGAGAAATCAGACTTCCTACAGGTGCTACACATATGACATTAAATCACCATCAATTAAACATCTATGCTGTAACTACAATTCCTTCCTTCAAACAGGATCCAAAATATTTTTTTAAAGATTTATCTATTCATGTATACAGCAGAAGAGGGCACCAGATCTCATTACAGGTGGTTGTGAGTCACCATGTGGTTGCTGGGAATTGAACTCTGGAAGAGCAGTCAAGTGGAAGAGCAGTCAATTGAGCCACCCCTCCAGCTCCCAGGATGCAAAATCTTAGTGTTGCGATTCTGACAAACAAGTGCCAATTTACCAAGTGTACTTCAGGATATGTTGTCTCCCTAAATTGATATTTAAGTATGATGACTGTATTTGGAGCTAGGGTCTTTAATATGATTAAATTAAGATTAGGGATTCATAGTGGGCCTTAATCTAGTTCGAGCAATGCTCTAATGGTGGCATGTGTCTTAATCCCAGCACTAGGAGGCAGAGGCAAGATCTCTGAGTTCAAGACCAGCCTGGTTGGTGTACAGAGCATATTCCAGGACACCAAGAGCTATACCTGTCGTGTGCGTACGTGTATATGTGTGTGTGTGTGTGTGTGTGTGATATTTGGCACAGAGTACATACAAAGAAATACCACCACCTGCAAGATAAAGAGAGGCCTCAGGAGCCACTAATACTGGGACTCAGATTTTCATCATTCAGAACTGTGAGGGAGTATTTTTCTGTTGCTTAAGTCATGTAGTCTCTGTTGTTTTGCTGTTGTACTCCCAGCAAATTAAAATTCCGCCCCATGAAAAATATTGACATAAAATAAGAATAGCTAAGCATCCAGTAAGACAAATGGTACCTGATAATAAAACTTCCTTCTAGAAATAAGCTAAACCCTGAAATGAAAAAACAGTGTTCCCTCTTTGCTTAAGGCAAACTGATCAGGTTAGTGGTGATAATATCCCACTTAGTGTCTTTCCCCAACAGACTCTAAGGTCATCCAGGGCAAAGAGTATCATTCACCCATCTTGCTTTCATTGACATAAGAGTTCACATTCAACACATAAATAGAATCTAAACAAAATGTTATATTTACAATTTCTACATAAAAAAGACATTTTTCTGCAGAGAAAAGAAACTTTTTCCCCTACTGCATTTAAAAGCAGACAATTCAGGCACCTAGGCAAAAATGTGAATTGATTCAGGTTTCTCCAAACTGTTCACTTATCCCTACTCAGGCAAGGCACCATGGAATGAGGCAGTCAAACATGACCATTCTATACTGCCATCCTGGAAGTGGATTTTTACTTCATGTATTGCCACAATGGTCTCCTAAAATATCCTTTGGATCCATTATGCCATCTGTGTACATTCTGGAGCAGTTACTACAATAATGCCAATGTCCCACAGGAATAAGACTTTTAAAAAGGTTATGCAGTTACAGTGAGCATGCAGTAAACACTTCACTAAAGTGAGTAACAATCCTTTAACATTTTAAAGGAAAGGGGAAAATACCAAATGGGGTTAATTCACATTATGGACTAATGGTCTGTAAACTTTCGTTTGAAAGTGAAGTTTAAGAAAAGAAAAGAAAAAAAAGCTTTGATAGAGTTACTTTTCACTGCAAAAATAAACCTCTTTCAAATAATTTGTACATATTTCTTCCAAGTCAAACTGTTGAGTTTCAAACAAAAATTAAAACCACCATCCAGATACAACATTTAAAATAAAGTCTTTATAGTGGAAATGATAAAACAATCTTAGTGAAGGAAACACTGCTAGGAACTGCAAGTAAAACAGGGTCTCTATCATATACTTCACACACCAGTCACCAGGCATTTGTTGACAGACAATGCTTAGATTGCATTTTCAGTGATGTAACTGTATGTCACAAAAGTTTAAAATTCATTTTTTAATACAAGGAATCCCTTGAGCAGAAAATTAAAAGAGAATTTAATTTCAACTCAAAGTGAGAAGAATAAATATATGTTATATTATTTTAAATTCCTTATTATTGTTCTTTTTCGCATAAAAAATCCCTTTTTAACATTTTCTTCATATGGATTACAGTTTGTATTCAATTCTATTTTATATGAAACCAAACAATTTACCTGCCTATTCAGGGTGCTTTGGACAGGGCTTTTCATTTCTTCTGAGACAGGGTTTATTATATAACCCTGGCTGTCCTGGAATTTGTTATGGAGACAGGGCCGAATTTGAACACATAGAGACCTGCCTCTGCTTCCAGGATTAAAGGTCTGCGTCAAGGTAAAATTTTTTTCTCTGTATGAGTATTTTGACTACACACACACATGCATGCACACATGCACTGTATATGTGTGCAGTGTATACTGATGCTGGAAGAGGACTTGGATACCCTAAAACTACACTTACAGATGGCTGTGAGGTGGATGCTATGTTAGGTAACTTTCTAAAAGATAAAGCTTCTAAGCTGGGCATGGTTGTTCAAGTCTGTAATCCCAGCACTCAGGAAGGTAAGGCAGGAGGAGGATTGCTTTAAACTCCAGGGCAGTCTGGGCTACAAAAGCATTTCTAGGCCACTATGCCAGTATGAGCTACAGGGTGAGACCCTCTCTTAAGAAACATTTTACACTTACACTTATGCACACACACAGCCTATAAGTGTACTTTTCCTTTACTGCTGAGCAAGGAGCTTCCAAGTGGCTACTGTATTCCTTCCTGTTTCTGGGACAAGCCATATATACTCTTGACTTTCTATATCATTTTTCTTCATATCTCCAATAAAGATTGGGCTTTCTGAAACTGATAGTCATGAATGATCAATCTAGGTTCTCATAAAAGAATTTAAAAACTGTCTTTCATAAAATTTTATATACTTTGAGTTCAAAAGCATCAAATGAAAAACATAAGGTGGCTAGATGAACAAAGAAATTATGAAGAAGCGGGTGCTCATAGCTGATGTACCCAGAAAGAGATAACAAACCCAAGAAAAACAGATGCTTTCAGAGAATCAGAGTTCAATTTTCCCAATTCATAAGCACCCTAAAGGGAAAGTCTTTGGGGGCAAAAGGAAAACATACATTAATGATAACACAAGTAAATGTAGTAGATACTAGTCATTAATGACTGTTATCAAGCCGATTTATTAGGGAGCAGAAGGAATTTTTTTGTCTACATAAGATCAACTAACTCATAGAAAACATGCTGTGGAGAAAGCCGAAGACAAGTAACAGTATTTCATTCAAGATCTTCATTTAGTTGTAAAAATGTTTTCTTTTCAAGGACAGATAAACTAAAGAAGTTGTAGAAATAAAAAAATAATTTCTAGAGTGTCTTGTAGATAGAAAAAGTGAACTCACTTATGATTAGAATTAAAATCATTGAGACCAAATCAAAGGCAGCATGAGAATTCTTATGTGAAAAAATCCAGCAATATTTATAGGTTTTTATGTGCTGTTGAGGTTGCCTCCAGCCCTAATACCAACCAACAAAGCCCTGAATTGATATTCGCTGACAAACAACATCAACACTCTGTAGGTAACTAATAAGAAAAATGTGTAAATTTGCCTTTTTTATTTTTTACAGGTAATAGAAAAGTTGTCAATGTGATTTTCAGGTAGGAGAAAAAAACATGCACTTGTCATGACATTTTCAAATACTTTAAGTTATGTAACAAAGCTTTTCCCAGACCCATTAAGTCCCACAGTGCTTGCAAGTCTTGTATAAGGAAATGCCGGGTACAGAGGGCTCCAGGCAGCATCTGATCATATGGGTTGAGGCACCTATACATTCTCTTAGGATGGAGTCAATAAAAGAACTCCACCCCACTCCTCTCTTTCAAAATGAACCTAGGCTTTTAGTGAACAGCGGAGACACACTCCAGGTCTATTTTTTTTTTGTGATAATATCTAGTTTTTGTAGGCCCAATGATCACGTTGCCTATGCTTACTTTATTACAATTACTAAACTCTATAGAAAATAGCATTTTCAAAATATAGCATTTAAAGAGTCCTTTTTGTACTGTTCCTCCCCCAAAAGCTTGCTTTAATAGAGAACAATGTGAGACAGGCTGTGCGGGCCAAAGCTGGGGATTCCTATGCCACCGCCCCTCATGCAGGGGATCCCTGTGTTCACATAGGCCCCTACAGCCTGCTTCTGAGACAGCAATGTGATGCTGTGTGAACAGCCTGACACAGTAGGTCTGGCTTTTATGATGCAAATTTACACTTTAAACTCAAAGGTAATTACAGTATTTTAACGTACCTTTCTCATGTTCAGTAAGTTTCTCCAATGCACATTCCGCATCAAAAATGTACCGGTAAAAGCACAGTTGGGTGTACAGGGACTTGTCAGAATACTGCAATATAATAGAAAATAAATGAATACTACTGGGGGGATGGAGATCATGCTCAACAGAGTGTATTCTCTAATTTCAACTTCCATATCAAACAACATTTTGTAAAGAAAGGGGGTGAATAAGAAGAGGATCATACTAATGGTTTGTCCCCCTCATATAACACATGTATCTTTCATAATTCAGAATAAATTCTGTCA
>NC_080112.1:61937097-61959597 GCF_950005125.1 Chionomys nivalis
CCTTTCCATCTTATTTGCAAAATCTATGTTAACTTAGTTGTTTTGCAAATATGGGAACAATAGAGGATGAAAAAATACTGATTTGCCAACATTACTGTACTTCTTTGCAAAAGAAATTATTTCCATAGGCTACAGAAATAACTTATTTGGATTACTTCAATTAGTTCTAATACAAAACACTGCCACCACTTCATTAATCAGCCGCTTGTGAGAGTTCCTTTTCTAAGAAGTCTTTTTGGTAATTTGATTAGAAAGAATGGTGGTACACATTATCATGATTCAGTATGTCCATCGAGTAGACAATTTATGGCAAGTTCTTGATAACGATGAGCTTTAAAAATGCAGTAATTTCTTCATTTCAGAATCCTATTTTTTGTAAAGATGATTTTTTCCAAAGTCTTTGGCAGTACACGTTGCTGAACAAGCATGAGGAAATATTTCAGTGCTTTAAGAGGCATTTCTTTCCCTCTCCCCACAGTCAACCCCCCCATGAATGATGCAGTAATTAAAACCTAATTATTATCTTCATTTTAAACAAAACCTAAAGTGAATACCAATTAATAACAACATACTAATGAGCATCTGCTGTGATGAAATTGAATATGAATGTGCTGCAAATTTCGGGTAATTTATTTTTTTAAGGGGAAGTGCCACTGGTCGCATTCTGCTGTTAGAAGATTATATAGAATGTACACCATTTTCTATCAAGTCATCCTGCCCATAGCAATTTCTATCTGCTTCAATATTGCAGATGTCAAAATAACCAAATATTGGCCATGTTGTCTTTACTGGGATATAGAATAACTTTAGAAATTTACCTTGAATTTACAATCTTCTATTCAAAGGGTTTTCTTTTACAATGCTTGGTTTCTAGGTAACTCCATATATTTAAAAATATTTGAAGCCAGGCATTGGTGGCACACTCCTTTAAGTACAGCACTCAAGAAGGAGAGGCAAGTAAATCTCTGAGTTCGAGGTCAGCCTGGTCTAAAGAGTGAATTCCAGGACAGCCAGGACTATGCAGAAAAACTCTATCTCGAAAACCCAAAAGAAAATCTGTCTTCTCTTACATATGAAGACATGCCAGTTAACACAAGGAAAGTTTAAATACAAACATCAAGTTGGAAGAAACAAAAGACAGAAATTAAGATTTGAAAGTCATCACCTTAGATTCCTATACAAACCTAAGATGGTATAGAAATGTTTACTTGTGGCCGGGCGGTGGTGGCGCACGCCTTTAATCCCAGCACTCGGGAGGCAGAGGCAGGCGGATCTCTGTGAGTTTGAGACCAGCCTGGTCTACAAGAGCTAGTTCTAGGACAGGAACCAAAAGCTATGGAGAAACCCTGTCTCAAAAATCAAAAAAAAAAAAAAAAAAAAAAAAAAGAAAGGTTTACTTGTGCTTAAGTTAGAACTACTGAGGTAATCAGTTGAGATCAGATTTATCAATGCAATATTAAGAAGTAAACTGTAGAGAATGAGATTCTTCAGACAGAGCCTTTGTCTCACTCTCTATAGCACTGTTGAACTAGGTTCCATTTATGTACTACAGAGGCTTGTCCAAATGCTTGGCTATTAATTTTATTTATTAAAATACATATTCATTAAAAAATTTTAATGCTATGTTCACATCTTATATAGCAACATTTAAGATATCTAACTCCAACATATTAACTGGTGTGCTCACTGATGGAATTGCAAAAAAAACCGCTATAAAGTTAATGCAGACATCTATATTATTAAGAGTATTTATCTGTTTTACGTATGAGAGTTCTATATGAACTCTTATTTGGAAAAACATCCCATTGGTTAAGTGGTTTTTAGAATGTCTCATCAGCTATAAGCTAGACAGAAAATTATTACTTGACCATTTCCTTATTTGCAAAGAGTTTCTAGTCCTTTCTTGGCACAACTGACTGGTTTTCATTAGCATAAAAAACTTCCATCCACAAAAAGTTTGCGAAATTGACATCTAGAATATTTGCTCAGTTTTCTAATGTCTTGTGGTGAATAACAACAGTTACTAAAATAAACATATATAGCTACTATAAATACATTGGAATAAGAATTAGGATGAAGAGCCGGGTGGTGGTGGCACACACCTTTAATCCCAGCACTCGGGAGGCAGAGGCAGGCGGATCTCTGTGAGTTCGAGGCCAGCCTGGTCTACAAGAGCTAGTTCTAGGACAGGAACCAAAAAGCTACAGAGAAACCCTGTCTTGAAAAATCAAAAAAAAAAAAAAAAAAAAAGAATTAGGATGAAAATATAAACAACTGCTTTGACCTACCTATACAAGTTAAGGTGAATTCTGGGTTAGGAAACCCATCTCAGAACAAGTTTGTTTCAGATGGTGCAATGGGAAAAGGAAGTCATGGTTGATCCAAGATCTGGGATGCTAATCAATTAGGCTAGCATCATCCAACTGTTCATTCAACTGACTGAGAACACTCCAAGCACTGTTATAGATGCTAGGGGCCCATCAGAGAACAAGGCGGCAACAGTTTAAGATCATATAAACTGAGCTGGGGGCATTGTGATGCACACCATTAATCCCAGTACCCAGGGAGCAGAGGCAGGTGAAGGATCTCTATAAGATCAAGGCCATCCTGGTCTACATAGTGAGTTCCAGGACAGCCAGGGCTACTTACATAAAGAGAGACCTTGATTTTTTTTTAAAGATATTATAAGTCTGAGTCCAATGTGAATGCATTTTCTTTATTGTTTTGTCATATTATTTTTTGGTATATATGTATGCATTCATGTGCCACACTACCTGCATAAAAATGAGAAGACAGATAGGCAGGAGCCTGGGTTCCTAAAACTGGTTGGCAAGTATTTTATACTGATCCACATGTACAACTTCTGCAATCAGAGTTAAATGTATCACCATTCATTCAGGTTCTACTTGCTCTCACTGGCTTTCTATTATATTTTGTTGTTACTCTGAGACATGGTCTTGCTTTGTAGACCAGACAGGTTTGTAATATGCTACAGGTAGTTCAGGCTTGCAATCCTTCTACATCAGCCTCTTGAAGTGCAGGGATTACAGATATGCATAACTATACCCGGCTTTTATAACTTTTGAATAGCATGCATCATCCTTTTATCTTCTAGCAGAATTAGGTATGATTCGGTTATGATACTACACTGAGAAGTCCCTGACAGACATATTCATTTTAAATTCCTGATTATATTTCATCAACATGGCCATTCAATAACTAAATAAATGACTCTGAAAATTAGTAATATTAAATCAAAACTTCATGTTCCTTTAACTTTAGCATGTAATGCTTTACAATGCATTCAATCCTCATAATAACTAGGAGAGAACAAAAGTACCTGGGATTATTTTCCTTGTTTTACAGAGTTCATCAAGGTGAAATCATATATTCATGCTCCCAGATCTGCCCAAGAACAGTGTACTTCTAGTCAGTTTTGAAAATCTTTTATAAAAATTGGCAGACTCGGGGCTGGAGAGATGGCTCAGTGGTTAAGAGCACTGACTGCTCTTCCAGAGGTCCTGAGTTCAATTCCCAGCAACCACATGGTGGTTCACAGCCATCTATAATGAGACCTGGTGCCCCCTTCTGGCTTGTGGGCACACATGGAAGGAATGCTGTACACATAATATAAAAAATAAATTAAAAATATTGGCAGACTCAAAATGAGAATGACTATTCATAGCTATACTCAAGAAGGCCACAGCATTTTATGGCCAAATAACATCTCATATCTTGGCATAAGATATGGGTCTAGTTTCAATGAAATAAAGTCCACATATACTTATAATTTAAAATCAGATTTTCCAAATGTTTTATCTGTGTTAAGTCATACTATGCAAAAAGGACTTTAGAAGCTTAGGATGATAATAAAGTTTCCAGATCAGTCTCCGTTATTATATTTAGTCTTAAACATGTAAAAGAGCTATTCTGATTATCTTTATTTTATAGGAAGAAAGCTGAGACTCAGAGAGGTTACTGAACTTGTCTTGGGCCATTCAGCTTGCTGGTAAGTGGCACACTCAAACTCTGACACAGGTTTTCAGTGTCTAAGCCCCATTTCCAAATACAGTCATTCTCCCAATTTACTGGCTCTTTTGTGGCTAGTTTTCTACCTGAAAGGCTTGCTTTGTTGCCAGAGGTCATCTATTCATATGCACCAGGTACCTTCCTTCAAGCAGTAAAGATATCATGACGTCATATTCAGAGAACAGCCTAGCAAAGGTCAGTCAACTTGAATTATTAGACTACATTGGGGGACACTGGCTTGGGGCTAGAGGCAGAGACACCAATGAGAAACTGACTAAGCCAAACAGAAAAGCTTTACAATGTGCACCATTGCACACTGAGGACTCAATCTCCAATTCTGCCAATTTAACCTTGTAAGTTCTGCTTACATTGATTCTCAAAAGTACCTCTAAAAATTCTGCCTCTGAAGGTGCATAGAGTGGTGCATGACGGTAATGATAAATACTTATAATACTTCCTTGCTCTTAGTTTCTTCAGAGTTTGTGTCAGTTCTGTTAACTGTACTACAGCATATTTAAGGACAGGAATTCAAGTGCAAATACAAACTCAGGGTTCTCAAGACTCTGGCACAGAGAGAATGAGAATGCCAGTGGCATGAAATGTTTAAGAAAAAAGTTAAGGGTCAAGCTAAACCAAAGCGTTCTACACTACTCAATATAAACATATGCAACTATTTCCCCACCTGTAAAACAGGAATAACAGGAGTAGCTTATAGAATTAATGTATACATTATAAGAGTTTAAGTGGAAAATACTTAGAACAGTATATAAAACACAGTAAGTGGTCTAAATTTCTTTTATTTTTAGAGGTGTTTAAATTTGGCCACAACATACTCTGAATTCATCAACAGTGTTTTATTTTGTTCTGGGCTCTTTCTATGCCATTGTCCTATAAAGTTATATAGTTTATAAGCTCTTTGATACAGAAATTATAGCTATGAATATAGTTTGTGGAGAATGTCTCTGCACTGTACAACATATTGATAAACTTCAAAACTGATACTGGAGGAATGTTTAAAAAATAGCGGTTCAATTTTAGGTGAGATGGCCAGTAAGATCTTAACAGAAAGTAAAGAGGTAGATTTTGGAGACATGTTAAGAACTGTTAGGTCTATCAGTCATAAATCTTTTTTTTTTTTTTTTTTTTTTTTTTTGGTTTTTCGAGACAGGGTTTCTCTGTGGTTTTGGAGCCTGTCCTGGAACTAGCTCTTGTAGACCAGGCTGGTCTCGAACTCACAGAGATCCACCTGCCTCTGCCTCCCGAGTGCTGGGATTAAAGGCGTGCGCCACCACCACCCGGCAGTCATAAATCTTGTAAGCTTTAGTTTATATATCTGTAAAACACCCACTGTTGTGAGGACACATCACAGGTTTACATAAAATGTTTGGAACAAGTCTACTGTCAAATACATAAATGGTGGGCACTCAATTTGCCTTAACAATTACTTAAGAGTTAAACTTTGCAATCCTTTTGCTTTAATGCTAAGACATCATCATCACATTTTAATGGCTCGAGAACAAAAGTAAGTTTTACAGCTGCTGGTCTAACTAATCATTCCTTTCTCTCTTAAATACTTTTACTAAATCAGCAGTATATTTTACAATTGGCATAATAAAATAGAAAAAAGCAGTAGACATAAACCAAGCTATTATTTCTGCCTTCTGTGTTCTCCTAATTCAATAGTAAAACTTAATTCTTGTTAATATTCAGTTCTCCCAGTCAGGCTGTGTTTATTATCCTTTTCTGCACAGATCAGTTGATGAAATAAACAGTTGATCCCTAAACATGACTCGGGCTGTTTAGCCACAAACTTACTATCCTAACTGGCTACTCATAGTACTAGATACAAAGTAATTCTCATACTAAGAGATCATTCAGTAGACTCAAATAATTGGGTCTCAGGCAGTTATTTTTTTTAACAATTTAGTAACAGAATCATGGAAGATGTCTCATGATTTTCCTACATTATGTTTTGTGCAAAAATCTCTTCAGTAACAATTCACAAAAGGTTATATTTTTCAAATGTCAAAATATTCCAAAATAACTAAAATACCAAAAGAAGGGCACCAACATTAATTAATTGTGTTAATTCTTCTATCTTGCCAGAAAGATAGGATTTTGACAAAAACCAAGCCAAAGCAAACTGGCTTGTTGTTCTTTGTCATTTTTAGATTATAGTAGAAATTACAATATTAGGCACTTTTTAAATTACAAACTAGGTCAGTTTATACACAATACCTAAGATTTCTTTCTGAAAGCTCACCTAGGCTATCTTATACATTTAACAGGAAACCAAGCCACCAAAGAGAGAACAGTTACAAAATAATCAAAATGGCTAACAGACTTTCTTTGAAGTAAAATGAATAGAGATGAATGTGTTTTCTCTCAAGCACTTTCATCTAAAGAGGAAGAAAAGCATTCATTTCCTCTAATTGTGTTCATAAAGCCATCCAGACAGAAGAAATTTCATTAGAAAAAAATCAGAAAGTAAAAACAAAAATCCTGCCCAGGCTCTACATCTCCTCCCCTGGGATACTATATACGAAATGAAATCTTTTGATAAGGTATCCAAACGATGCTCTCCCTCCCATATACAACACTCAAGTTCCTAATTCTAGCTTCAACAGACTTATTTCTCAGCTCATTGTTAATTTTTTTTCTGCTTTACATGTGATACTTTAACATACTACCTGAGGTTTATTTAGAAACTTCAAGGACTAACTACTCTTTCATACTTCCTAAACCTATGTTATACTGCCACTTACTTAATTTCTTGGTAGGCTACACTGTAACTCTCTTGCCTGCTCTTGGGACCCTTTTCCTCCTATGGGGTTGCTTCTTCAGTCTCAATATGAAGGCTTTGGCCTTGTCAGATTGTATCTTGTTTTATCATGTCTGGTTGTTATTTCTTGGATGCCTGCTTTTTTTTCTGAAGAGAAACAGTGGGGAAGTGTATCTAGGAGTGAGGGGAGTTGGGGGGAGCTGGAAAGTGGGGAGGGAGGATAACTGTGCTCTTGATGCATTAATAAGAAAAGAATCTATTTTCAAAAAAAGACATAGTGTCCTGCCTCTTCTATGTTTTCCTTATTTGAAATTGTTCCTTAGTTCTTGATAAGTACAACAGAAAAGTTTTGATTTGAGCCCTAATAGACCAGTTTCTCTCAAAACATTTTCCCACTCACTTACCAACTTGAAGGTCTTGAATAGTAGTCACTACCACCCTTTTGGATATATAAACTGTGGCATTCAATTGTTCCAAGACATACTTCATATCCTTGTTTTCCCCTTTCTGCCTTAGGACACTTCACTGTTTTGCACATTTTCTTCCAGATAAGCACGAAAAAGCAATAGTTCTTGTTTCCTCAAAATATTAAAGCACTGGCATATAGTAACCATTCAGTATCTACTAACACGATAATGAAAAAAAGCGGGCAAAATATTGTTGTTAGCAAGTCTAATAAAGTGCTAATAGAAAAAAAAAAGTTTTAAAGAGGCTACGAGTGAAATACAGTAGTAAATAAAGCAGGTGCTTAATGTGCCAAAGAGTCTGTGTTCAATTTCCAGCATTAAGAAGTTTAGCTGGAAAAAAAGTCAAACAGCCTTTAATCCCAGCACTTGGGAGGCAGAGGCAGGTGGATCTCTGTGAGTTCAAGGCCAGCCTGGTCTATAAGAGCTAGTTGCAGGACAGGCTCCAAAGTTACACAGAGAAACCCTGTCTCGAAAAATCAAAGGAAAAGTAAAAGTTTAGCTGGACAAGAGGTCCAAATACCTGGTGAAAAACTGGATTTTCTTGTGAATGTCATTTGTTCAAATAAGGGACTGCTAAACTATCTTTAAAAGTATCTCTCTCCATTTTTGCAGATGAACTGTAATGAGCAGCATCATAAGTAAAACAGATAAAAGAAAATACTCCAGAGATGCCTCTTGGCATAGGGTCTGGAGTCTCATCTAGAGAAAGCTGCTTCAATAACGCCCCCGCCCCCTTTCTCTTGTTTTGTGTATGAGACAGGCTCCTGATTTACTTGCCTTAGCACCCTAGATTATAAAATTACAAGTATCCAATCACTCACATTTTTTCAAGACAGTTTCTCTGTATAGCCCTGGCTGTACTAGAAATACTCTTGTAGACCAGGCTGGTCTCAAACTCACAGAGATTCACCTGCCTCTGCCTCCCGAGTGCTGGGATCAAAGGTGTGCGCCACCACCACCCTTTTTAGTCATTCACTTTTAATGTTAGTATAAATACTTTGGAATGGAATCAGGTGTAGTAACTATTTCTATAATCCCAACACTTGGAAGGTAGAACAAGAGGACCAGGAGTTAAATGTCATCACTTATTATAACAGCAAGTCAGAAATGATACCCTGTCACCAAAACCCAAAATGTAAAAAAAAAAAAAAAAAAAAAAAAAAACCTTAAAAATTGTTGTGGGAGCTGCGGGCTGCGTTCCTGCCACCCCAGCTCCTGGGCCGCCTGGCTAGCTTATGCCCCAAAATAACAACACACAAACTGTATTCATTTAAACACTGCTTGGGCCATTTCTATTCATGTGTGTAGCACCCCAAGGTGCACTTACCGGGAAGATTCTAGCCTACGTCCATCCTGGGTTGGAGCTTCATCGCATCTGCCCTGGGGAGCAGCTGCATGGCATCTGAGCTCACTTCCTCTTCCTCCCAGCATTCTGTTCTGTTTACTCCACCCACCTATGTTCTAACCTATGAGAGTCAAGCAGTTTCTTTATTTTTTAACCAATGACCTTCCTCCATCAAAAAATGAATAAATAAATTCAACACAGTGTATAAAGAATGTATAAAAATGTATAAAACCTGGCTGTTAATTTTGTTAATATATGGAAAGAGTAAATTGCTACATCATTGCTGATGGTTAGGATACAAATTTGCTAAGCCCAATATGAAATGCTGTACGATCACAATCATTATGAAATAAAATAAAGAGAAAACATCTTCATAGCAATACTGTTCTTTAGAGCTAGCATAGGTGGGCAGGGCCTTCAGCAGAAGCTGTTGGCGGCAGTTTGAACCTTCAGTCATCTGCAAGGCCGTAGGAGGTCCCACCCACCCATATGACTCCACTGTAATCTATTTCACCTTGCTCAGATACACTGTTTAACATTTGTGAATGTAAAATAACCTCAACCAGTAATTTTCAACCATGAGAACAAAAGCAACTTGATTGAAACTAATTTACATTTTCAATTATTATTACAAAAATTTTAAAACTCTGCTCTTTTTATTTGGTTTGTTTGTTTTTAAATGATCACCCTAAACCAACGAGAAGGGATGTTTGAAAGGGGTTTCAGAAAGCTGGCTACTCTGATATAAACAAATTAGGATGTAAACTCCCTTGTTAACTATAATATTAGTCATGCCCTATCTTAATAAATAAGGTAGTGATAATGATAAAAAAAAACAGGTGCTGAGACTGCATACAAGAATGCAGAGCGGGGCTGGAGAGATGGCTCAGAGGTTAAGAGCATTGCCTGCTCTTCCAAAGGTCCTGAGTTCAATTCCCAGCAACCACATGATGACTCACAACCATCTGTAATGGGGTCTGGTGCCCTCTGCTGGCCTGCAGGCATACACACAGACAGAATATTGCATACATAATTAATAAATAAAATAATTAAAAAAAATGCAGAGCTTCCTAAGCATGATGACTGACAAAACCCACACTCATCCAAAAATCCAGACATTACTGTGCAACATACTGAGCTGAAATCTTAAAAGGTGCACCTTTTATTCCATGCCTCCATATCTAAACTTCTATTAGAAAGAGTCATTCTTAAAGTTCAATTTCATCTTTTTATCATAAGGAAGCTCAATTTCTTTAATCTTAAATCATTGCACTGTAGAACTAACTAGAGGGGGTACAGTTTAATAATTGTTAATACTCAATGATCACCACAAAAAAACCCTACAAAACAGTCCCACTATCCCCCAAAACCCCAACTTGCTATTTCTATACCATTCTCTATTCTGTGGCAACCACTGCTCTGGTCACCAATATTATCTTTTATATTTTCAAGATCACATAGTGAAACATGATGGCTCAGCAGATAAAGGCACCGGTCACCAAGCCAGATCACACACAGAGGAAAAATAGAATCGATTCCCACAAATTGTGCTCTCACTCATCATACATGCATTGCTGTGTGCACTCACAAACAAATAAGTCAAATAAAACACACAAAAGACTACATATAACAAGAATCACATACCATACAGTTTTAGGTTGATTCTGGCTTCTTTAAACTCAGTATCATGGCTCTGTGATTCATGCAATTTGTTGATTATATCAGTGGGTTAATTCTTTTATACTGCTAAGTCATGTTTTATGGTAAGGAAGTACCAAGTTACTCATTAAGCCATTTCCGAAGGATGTTTGGTTCCCAATTTTAATTCATGTGTTATAAACAGCCACGAAGAGGTTTCTCTTAGTTATGGTTTCTATTGTTGAGAAAAGACACCATGACAACAACAACTCTTAACTCTTATAAAAGAAAACATTTAATTGGGGCTGGCTTATGGTTTCGGAGGCTTAGCCCATTATTTGCATGGCGATAAGCAGTCAAACGTGGTGATGGAGAAGAGCTGAAAATTCCACATCTTGCTCTGCAGACATCAAAAGCAACACTGCGTCTTACACTGGGCATAACATTAGCATACTGGATCTCAAAGCTCACCTCCATAGTGACACAGTTCTCCAACAAGACCACACCTCCTAATAGTATAGGCCAAGCATTCAAACACATAAGCCATTCCTATTCAAATCACCACAAGATTGTTATACAAATAGAGTAGAATGAATCTCAGAGACACATTTGCCTCTGCCTCCAAAGTGCTGGTATTAAAGACATGCATCACCATTGCCAAGCAAGATTTCTAATTTTGAGTATAGGTGATAAGTTTCTTTTCTTTAATGAACCTTGATTTTAGTTTCATGTCTAAGACAACTTTGAGGGCAGCCAGAAAGGGTTACAGCATGACACTCTGTCTTCAAATAAGTTTTGTTTTTTTCTCTGTATAAGAACATCATTTTTTCCGACATTACTCATTAAAAGAACTAGCCTATCTGCACGAAATTGTCCATTGCATCTTTATCAAAAATCAAAGATCCTACTTCTTCCCTAGGAAAATGCCAAGTCAGATGACGCTGGTATAGCAAGCAATTAGTTTGGAAGACCTAGGAGTTCAAGTTTGGGAGGCCATAGCAGCTTCTATGGCTAAAGTTGTAACCATGGTAGGGGCTAGGGCGCAGCCATGGGGTTCATGGAGGCAAAGACAAGAAGATCTCTTCTATCAAGTAAGGCTCGATTAAGCAAATGAAGATACCTGGAAGAGATCTGTTCTCCCTGCCAAAAAAGAGTCTTTACGTAGGTCTGAGGACAACTTGGAGGAGTTGGTTCTCTCCTTCAACAATATGGATCCTGGTGACAAAGCTCATAAACTTTAGGCTTAGCAGCAAGCACCTTTACTGTTAAACTATCTCATTGGCTCTGTAAATGAATTTTCCCTAGGGTGTCTCTTAAGGATGATGTTTTGAATGGCAATCCACTGTACAAACAGTAGAAACATTCAGCCAGTGGTCTAGATTCAAAGTCTTTGTCACCATAAAAGTATCCACTGTCACCTAGGAAGGGGCATCATCTTGTCAAGCTCTTCACTGCCTTATATAGAGAAGTAGGCTTCTATCTCTATGCTGTTAAGCCTTATCCCTGCATCCAGAAGCCTTAGCACCATATCTGTTCCTGTGCTCAAGAAGCTGCTAATAGTGTCCAGTATTGATAACTGTTATACTTCATCAAGGGGCTGCACTGCCACTCTTGGTAACTTCACAAAAGTGATCTCTGTCTCTATCTCCATCCATCGCCAGATGAAGGTTCTATGGTGAAATGCAAGATATTCACCAGTGTGGCTGTGGGAGAAGGCCAGTTCAGGTTACCTCTCTTCTGCTGTCCATGGACCTAGCTGGGGAAATCCCCTTGGAAACCTGGGAACCCCTCTAGAGCCAAGTCTCTTGCCAACACTAAAATGGCTCCCTTAGTTAAGATATCTTCTTCCCTGTTCCTATATCGACCCTTCCTCCATCTCAACCATAACATTCCCCCAAGCTTTCCCCATCCTCCCCTTCTCCCTACTCTCTCCCCATCTCTCCTCCCCCCTAACCCCAACCCCACCCCAGTGCTCCCAACCTTTGCCCGGTGATCTTGTCTACTTCCAATATCCAGGAGGATAACTATATGTTTTTCTTTGGGTTCACCTTCTTATTTAGCTTCTATAGGATCACGAACTATAGGCTTAATGTCCTTTGTTTATGACTAGAATCCACTTATGAGTGAGCACATACCATATTCCTCTTTCTGTGTCTGGGTTATCCCACTCAGTAAAGTGTTTTCTATTTCCATCCATTTGCGTGCAAAATTCAAGATGCCATTGTTTTTTACTGCTGAGTAGAACTCTAAAGTGTATATGTGCCACACCTTCTTTATCTATTCTTCTATTGAGGGGCACCTAGGTTGTTTCCAGGTTCTGGCTATTACAAATAGTGCTGCTATGAACATAGTTGAACAAATGCTTTTGTAGTATAATTGGGCATCTCTTGGGTATATTCCCAAGAGTGGTATTGCTGGGTCCTGAGGTAGGTTGACTCCCAGTTTTTTGAGAAACCACCACACTGATTTCCAAAGTGGTTGCACAAGTTTGCATTCCCACCATCAGTGGTTGAGTGTTCCCCTTACTCCACATCCTCTCCAGCATAAGCTATCATTGGTGGTTTTGATTTTAGCTATTCTGACAGATGTAAGATGGTATCTCAAAGCTGTTTTGATTTGCATTTTCCTGTTGGCTAAGGAGGTTGAACATGACCTTAAGTGTCTTTTGGCCATTTGACCTTCTTCTGTTGAGAATTCTCTGTTCAGTTCAGTACACCATTTTTTAATTGGGTTAATTAGAGTTTTAATGTCTAGTTTCTTGAGTTCTTTATATATTTTAGAGATCAGACCTTTGTCTGATGCGGGATTGGTGAAGATCTCCCATTCAGTAGGTTGCCTTTTTGTTTTAATGACAGTGTCCTTTCCATTACAGAAGCTTCTCGGTTTTAGGAGGTCCCATTTATTCAATGTTGCCCTTATTGTCTGTGCTACTGGGGTTATATGTAGGAAGTGGTCTCCTGTGCCCATGTGTTGCAGTCTACTTCCCACTTTCTCTTCTATCAGGTTCAGTGTGGTCAGATTAATATTGAGGTCTTTAATCCATTTGGACTTGAGAGACAGAGACCCACATTGGAGCACTGGACTGAGCTCCCAAGGCCCAGATGAAGAGTAGAAGGAGAAAGAACATGAGCAAGGAAGTCAGGACCACGAGGGGTGCGTCCACCCACGGAGACAGTGTTGTAGTAGGAGCGGCGGGCTGCTTCCCGCCTCCCAGCTACCGGCCACCGGCTAGCTATACCCAAAATAATTACACGGAAACTGTATTCTTTTAAACACTGCTTGGCCCATTAGCTCTATCCTCTTACTGGCTAACTCTCACATCTTGATTAACCCATTTCTATTAATGAGTGTAGCACCACAAGGGGGTGGCTTACCAGGAAGGATCTTAACCTGCGTCCACCTTGGAGAGGAGAGCTATAGTGTCTGCCTGAGGCATCTGCCTCACTGCCTTCTTCCCAGCATTCTCTTCGGTCTACTCTGCCTATCTAAATTCTGCCCTATCGGGCCAAGCAGTTTTCTTTATTAATTAACCAATGAAACAACAGATAGATAGAAGACCCACCTATATCACAGTGTGACTGATCTAATGGGAGCTCACCAAGGCCAGCTGGACTGGGACTGAAGGAGCATGTGATCAAACCAGACTCTCTGAATGTGGATGACAATGAGGGCAGACTGGGAAGCCAATGATAATGACACTGGGTTTTGATTCTACTGCATGTACTGGCTTTTTGGGAGCCTAGTCTGTTTGGATGCTCACCTTCCTAGACCTGGATGGAGGGGGGAGGGCCTTGGACTTCCCACAGGGCAGGGCACCCTTCTCTTAGGACTGGAGCGGGAAGGGATGGGGGAATGGGAGGGAAATGACGGGATGGGAATAAGCAGAATTTTTTAATAAATAAATAAATAAATAAATTTTAAAAGGTGATCTCTGATACCATCGCAAAGACCTACAGGCATCATCAAACTTTGAAAAGAGAACATGTTTACCAAGCCTCTATGACAGGAATTCACAGATCAATCTTGTAAAACCAGGACAACCTCTGGTATAGTTCCTTAGGTGCCATTCAGCCTTTTTTTCTTTTTGAGACAAAGTTCCTCAATGAACCTGGAGTTCAGCACATAGATAAGGCTGGCCAGTGAGTCTCAAGGATCCACATATCTCTATCTCCCTAGCACAGGGATTACAAATGTCTGTCACATACCTAGCTTGGAACTGACCTGGCGTGCTTATGCTGTCAAAGCAAGTACTGCAAAGACTTGGTTATCTCCCCTGCTGACACAGAGGTTTCATGTAAAAAGATACAACGAAGTCTCTTGAAAAGAAAAGGTTTTCTGAAACTCTAGAATTGCAAAATGTACATCCCTGCCAGTGAGCTCCTTAAGAGACATCAGGAAATGTTTCAAGTGTATGTTGTGCTTTTGTTCTTCAGGACTTTGTCTCAGTGAATCTATGAGCACCACTGACACTGAGATTCATGTGGTTATTCTTGCCTACATTTTCATACAGAAAGACCAAGACATCAAAACTGTATCATGAACACCAGTCAAGATATGGCTACTGGATGCTTCTGTTTATTTCTTGTAAGGCTTTTATAAATTAGCTTAGAAAGAATTCTCCTCTAGGCAATAAAGACTAAATGTTTCCTACTGAACTTTATTGTCAATTGACATAATAGCTAGACATGGATTTTCTAAAAAAAAAAAAAATGAGTTAGGAACTGAAACAAAAATATTATGGCAACTTTCTGACCACAACCAACTTCAATTTTTATGAAGGTTGTGACAGGCAGATCCTACCAACTGTAAACTGAAGTCTGAGTTTATCTGCAGGTTCTTGGCCCTAAAGCTAAATATGGCCTTTCCTGTGGAAAGTGGCAGGGAACAAGTTTGATTAAAAGCTCCTTTTAACAGAGGCAAAAGGGGCTTTTTTCTTTTTGAGATAGGGTCTCTCTATGCAGCACCCACTATGAAGACCAGGCTGCCCTCTTAGTTACTAGAATTAAAGGTGTATAGAACACCACGCCTGACTTTTCATTGTGGATCTTTTTTGTTTGTTTGAGAAAGGGTCTCATATAGATAAAGTGGGCCTCATAGTTAGAGGGTAGCCAGGCTCACAGCCATCCTCCAGTTTCATTCTCTTGAGGATTAGGAGTATAAGGATGAGATACTATGCCCGGATAGGGTGAGTTTGCTCCATATTTTCTTCCTTGGTCTTGGTGTTTGTCAATTTGCCAATTTTACCCCTCCTTGATTACGGCAGCTTTATTTTAACTATTCAAGTTGTGCATTGATGCTTCTTCCTTTCTGCTTTGTTCTTTCAAGTCATTAAAGAGATGTAATACCAGACTATACAGTTTCAAAAGTATGTGCTTTTTTTGTTTTGTTTTTCCAAGACAGCATTTCTGTGTAGTTCTGGCTATCCTGGAACTTGTTCTGTAGACCATGCTAGCCTCAAAATCCCAGAGATCCGTGAGCCTCTGCCTCCCGAGTGCTGGGATTAAAGGCATGCATCACAGGCATGCCTTTAATCATTATTATTATTCATAATAATAATTACCATCATTATTATTTTAATAATATTTATAATATTAGTTATATTATATATTATTATATTATTATTTTAATTATAATATTTATATAATTGTATAAATATTATTATAATAATTATTATTCCTAAGTCTTCAAATATGTGACATTTTCTTAAAGTTCATGGAGTCTCATGCTGCTGATATTGATCATTTGTATTATCTTTTACATGCTTGCTTTATTATGAATATTGTTGCCTTTAAAATACTCAAAATTTCACTTTCACTAATGTTCTGCATTTTAAATTTTATTTTATGTGCATTGGTGTTTTCTCGCATACATGTCTGTGTGAGGGTATTGAATCCCTAGGAAGTGAGGTGACAGACAGTTGTGAGCTGCCATATGGGTGCTGGAAATTTAACCTGGGTCTTCTGGAAGAACAACCAGTACTCTCAACCACTGAGCCATCTCTTTAGCCCCTGTATTCCGTTTTCAATTTTACTGATTTAGCCTTTCTTATTCTACCGATGTCCTTTTGCTTGCTTTGGCTTTATTTTGCTTTTCTTTTTCTATTTTCAAGATAGACACTCAGATTATTGATTTTTCTAATTTTTTTCTAATAAAATATTCAATAATATCAATTGTTCTCTAATCACTGTAATACCTATACAAGCTTACTATTTTACTGTTTTGTTGATTTTGTATGTCCATGGTGAATAAGACCTTCTATAAGTCATGCTTCATTATCTTTACTTTATTGATTTTGTTCTTTTTCACTATAGCTAAATAAATTTATTTTTAGTAATTTATTTATTTTTATTTTATGTGCATGGGTGTTTTGTCTGCATGGTTGTCTACATGAGGGTGTCAGATCTTGGAGTTACAGGCAAGGATGAGCTGCCATGTGGGTGCTAGTAATCAAACCTGGGTTCTCTTAATTGCTGAGTCATTTCTCCTGCCCCATAAATGTATTTTTCAGAACGTGATTTGTAACTTCAATTCTTTAAGCTTATTAGTTTGTTTTATGATTCAAAATATAAACTGTCATGTCGAATGTTCCATGTGTATTTGAAAAGAACCAGGCTAGTACCATTGTTGGACACTCTATAAATATCAACTAGACCCAGATGGTTGTCACTTCCTTTATATCTTTGCTGATTTTATGCCCAATATTTGTCATTATAAAAGGAATGTTACAGTTGCCAAGTATAATTGTGGATTATCTATCTCTCCGTTTAGTTCTGCCAGTTTTCACTATGAGATTTTGAAGCTGTGTTGTTGCCTAACAACACATTTAAATTATGAGATCTTCTATCATTAAGTAATATTCTGCTTTATCCGTAGTCATTTTCTTTGTTCTGAAGTCTAATTTTTATGCTATTAATATATACGCTATTTTATTAATGTTTATATAGTATAGTTTTGGCATTTTATTTTTACCTCTTTTCTTCTTGGCTAGTTTAGAACTCATGATCCCACTTGTCTCTGCCTCCTAAGAGCTGGCATTACAGGAGTAAGACACCATGTCTGGCTCTCATTTTCTACTATTAAACTGCACGTATCATATTTTAACTGGGTTTTTTGAAAACAGCTAATAGTTGTATCACTTTTTAAATGTATTCTGAAATTTTTCACTAGTCTATACACATTTAGATCATCTACATCTAAAGAGGCCATCAAAATATATGTGGATTGGCTCTATGCTTTGATTGAGCTTTCTTTCTGCTCCGTTTTTCCTCATTTCCTGTTTCCTGTTTCTATAGGGGTTTAAGATCACTTTTAGCTTTATACATTATAACTGATAACTTGCAGTTTAAGAATTTCGATGTATAGCCGGGCGGTGGTGGTGCACGCCTTTAATCCCAGCACTTGGGAGGCAAAGGCAGGCGGATCTCTGTGAGTTCGAGACCAGCCTGGTCTACAAGAGCTAGTTCCAGGACAGGCTCCAAAACCACAGAGAAACCCTGTCTC
Source organism: Chionomys nivalis (assembly GCF_950005125.1). Taxonomy (NCBI): domain Eukaryota; kingdom Metazoa; phylum Chordata; class Mammalia; order Rodentia; family Cricetidae; genus Chionomys; species Chionomys nivalis. The sequence continues at coordinate 61,954,859 of NC_080112.1, forward strand.
GAAAAACCAAAAAAAAAAAAAAAAAAAAAAAAAAAAGAATTTCGATGTATATACTTAGTAAAGAAATGCCCCCTTTTCTGCCCCCATTGTGTTGTACTTGTCTATACATTAGCTATGTCCAATTAAAACCTTATTAGACAGTCCTAGATCTAGTTCACTGAATTCGAGACTTTAGTACACTTAGCACTTCTGCTGCTGTTCTTTCATTTTTCACATTCCAAGTTTCCTTCACTTATTACTTATCGTCACTCTGAATCTTTCTTTAGCAATTCCCAGAGCAGATCCTTTTTGTCCATAAGCAGACTTTTTGGTAGTCAACTCTTACTCATGTAAGAATTTCTTTCACCTAAAAATATTTAGATAATACAGAAATATTTCTATACAATTTTCTTGGATATAGAAATATGAGTTGGCAATTCTTTTAGCATTTCAAAAACATTGCCCTAAACTTTCTGCTCTCTGTGACTTCTGATGAGAAAAATATCATTCAACTAATTTTCCTATGTAAGTTGTTTTTCTCTGGCTGCTCTTAAGACAGTTTGGTCTTAATTTTTAACAACTGAGTATGATATATCTGAGAGGAACTTTCTTTGGGTTTAAATCCAGAGTCTTGCACTTCCTAGGTTACTTTACTACTAAACTATACATCCAATTCTCATTGAACTTCCCAAATTGTTTAGTTCATGTCTTAGGGAAATTTTCAGACACTCTTTTATTAATATTTCACAGGTCTTTGAGCGTCTGCTATTTTTTTCCCTCCCTGGTCTCAATTAAGTCTCCTGCCCCTCTCCTCCATATTGGACAATTTTTATTTATCTATCTTTCAGTTCAAAGACTTTCAGTTCCATTCTGCCACCGAAGTCATCTGCAGAGTCTTTTTACTCTAATACATTTATTTGAAATTTTTATATCATCTACTTTGCTGAGACTTTCTATTTTCCATTCATTTAAAAGGTGTTCATCATTACTTGTTCAAACATGTGTGCAATAGTTGGAGTCTGTCTTATGGAAATTTCTGGTAATTCTTTTTCATTTTTTCTTCTTTCCTGTTACTTTATCTCCTTCTTTTTTAAAATTGATTTTGTTGAGATACACATGTTTCTCTGCGCCCCTTTCTTCCTTTACCCTCCTCCCCTCAATCCTCTCCTATGGTCCCTATGCTCCCAATTTACTCAGGGGATCTTGTCGTTTTCTACTTCCCATGTAGATTAGATCCATGTATGTCTCTCTTAGGGTTCTCATTGTTGTCTAGGTTATCTGGGGTTGTGATCTGTAGGCCTATTTTCTTTGCTTTATGTCTAAAAACACTTAAAAGTGAGTACATATGATATTTGTCTTTCTGGGTCTGGGTTACCTCACTCAATATGATGTTTTCTAGCTCCATCCATTTGCCTGAAAATTTCAAGATAGAAGAATGAAAATATATCCATATCTATCACCACACACAAAACTCAAGTCCAAATGTATCAAAGACCTCAACGTAAAGCCAGCCACACTGAACCTCATAGAAGAGAAAATGGGAAGTAAACTTGAACAAACTGGCACAGGAGACCACTGCCTAAACAGAACCCCAGTAGCACCAACACTGAGAGAAACAATTAATAAATGGGACCTCCTGAAACTGAAAAGCTTCTGCAAAGAAAAGGACATGGTCAACAAGACAAAATGGCAGCCTACAGGGTGGGAAAAGATCTTCTCCAACCCCACATCAGAGAGAAGCCTGATCTCCAAAATATACAAAGGACTCAGGAAATCAGTCATCAAAAGAACAAATAATCAAATAAAAAATGGAGTACAGACCTAAACAGAGAACTCTCAACAGAGGAATCTGAAATGGCTAAAGATACTTAAGGAAATGTACAGCATCCTTTGCCATCAGAGAACTGCAAATCAAAACAACTCTGAGATTCCATCTTATACCTGTAAGAATGTCCAATATCAAAAACTCTGATGACAACTTATTCTGGAGAGGTTGTGGTATAAAGGGAATACTCCTACATTGCTGGTGGGAGTGCAAACTGGTACAGCCCCTTTGGATGTCAGTATGGTGATTTCTCAGAAAATTAGGAAACAACCTTCCTCAAGACCCAGTAATATCACTTTCGGATATATATCCAAAGGATGCTCAATTGTACCACAAGGACATGTGCTCAACTATGCTCATAGCAGCTTTGTTTGTAGTAGCCAGAACCTGAGAACAACCTAAATGCCCCTCGACTGAAGAATGGATAAGGAAAATGTGGCACATTTACACAATGGAGTACTACACAGCAGAAAAAAATGACATCTCCTTCTTTCTCTTTCACACAGGCTAAACACATACTAAACCACTAAGCTACACCCACAGGCCGATATTATCAATTTTAGTAGGAGACCAACTTTATTAGCATTGGTCTCCTTTATATTTTTATACTGTTTTTGGATGTTCCATGTGCATGTATGCACTCTCTTAGTAGTTTACTGGAGTTCTGAGTGGTGACCTTTATTTAAGTTCTCAAGTCTTTGGTATGCTAATTAGAACTGCACTATTTTTCTTCAGGAGTTTGTTTATAAGCAATTCTATGAGTCCATTTTCTTATTTTCTGTGATTCACCTTATTACCACTACTATAACCTCTCCTCTTCATTTATACTTAACTTTTTTTGTTGTTATTGCTTGTTTCTGACAGTGTATGACTATGTAGTCCAGTCTAACATTAAATTTGTAATTTTCCATGCAGGAGATTTGGCTCAGTGGTTAAGAACACTTATTTTTCTTGCAGAAGGCCTGGGTTCAGTTCTTAGCACCCACATGGTAGCTTACAGCCTTCTTCAGTTCCAGGGGATCCAATTCCCTAATCTCATCTATACAGACACCAAGCATGCATGTGGTGTATATATATACCAAAGGCAAAACACTCATATTCATAAAAAGAAGTAAATCTAAGAAAAACTTGTAATCTTCCTGCCATAAGACTCTTGAGTGTTAGGATGACAGGTATGTGCCATATTCAGCTCCTGGATACCTTTTAATTCAGTCCCCCACCAGAAAGATGTGCTTGTAATTACTCAAGTCTGTCATGTACTTCTGTAAGTGTGCTATAATCAGAACCAGTGGATTGGGAGAGGAACACAATCTCTCAGAGTTCCAGCTCTAACACAATTCCCAGTTTCTGTCTGCCACTACAAGATCACTTAGGGACTGAGGCATGACAGAATGAAGAATAAAACTGATGGTCTCTGCATGACAGGATTGCCCTTGGCTCCTGGAGTCCTCTCTGTAATCTGGTGCTCAAATCTGGTTCTGGGCTATGTCTCATTCAGTCAGAAAATGATAAACACATTTCTCATTTGCTAGTACTTGAAGCCTGATCTTCATCTCTGATCTTGCTATTTATTTTTTAGGGTCTTCATGCTACTGTTTCATACATTCTTAAAAGGTCTCAATAGTTGCTTTCAACTGAAGAACCTAGAAGGAACACTATCATTCTCTTTTACCGTGAACTGAAATGATGGTAAAACCTGATTATCAGAGTTGTTATGATCTCCAATCAACATTCACAATTTTAAAGATCTGGATCAACATTCTTACTTTCTAGGAAGTCATACCACATTAATTCTATTTCATCATGTCTCAGTACTAATTCTGTAATCAATTACTTTTAAAGCACCATTGTCTTACTTGAAATATTTATGCTTAGTTCTACAAAGTCATCTACAGCAAGACAGAATCCAGGATTCTAACCCCACCAATACTTGAAAGCGCATGAATGAAAATTAGTATTAGAAGATCAAGGGGCTTAAATACTGAAAACCTGCATGCCACTCACCAGCTAGCTGAATGGCCTAAGACAAGTCCAGTAACCTTTCTAAATCGCAGCAGGGAGTAGGGTGTCTTTTAAGATAGGGTCTCAAAGTAGCCTCCAACTCTCCATATTGACATGGAAAGCCTTGAACTCCCAATCCTCTTGCCTTTACCCTCCAAGTGCCAGGAATTACAGGCATGTGCTGACATGTTCAGCTCCCAACATTTTCTTAATTTCAAGCTGTGCCTTCAAAGACATTTTTTTTTTAATTTTTAACCTATGACTAACCTAAAAGAAGAGCATCGCTTGGACCACTCAACTAGAGTCTGATATCTAACCAAATCACAAATAGCTTGTTCTAAATAGTCAATTTTAACTTACTCTTTCAAAGTAAGAAGGAATACCATCTTCCGTCAAAGGCTGGTCTCCCTAACACTAAGAGTACCTGCCAAACAGATTGCACAGGGAAGTAATAGGGACCAGATGCTGCAGCTTCTGTATAGAAGCATACAGAAGATATATACCTCCAACTCATAAAGCATTTATATCTTACAGTTCAAACCAGTCTAACTTGTATTGCAACTACTTACATACAGGATTTACTAAAAATTAGCATAGCTGTTGTTAATTACGTTCTACCATACCTTCAACACATACCTGCAGATCGATAAAAGATACACATCCCAGAAAAGCTCATTCCAGGATCTGCCCATGTACATGAAGGTAGGTGGGTGTGTATTAGTTTATGGGAGTTATCTTTGCTCCAGAAAATTTTCCTTGTTGACTCAACTATGAGTTGAAAGTAAAGCATAACTCACAGTTCTCCAAAAGTCTGTTAAAAAACATACTACCATTCATGTATGAGACTCAGGAAGAATCTTACATTTGCTATATAGCAGAAGTCCTAAATTCAAAATCATTAGACTGCAAGGAGTATCCTCCAAACTCTTCTACA